>NC_133328.1:608946008-609037923 GCF_042186555.1 Aquarana catesbeiana | reverse complement strand
AATGAATACAGTACAAGTAGTTCACCTTGAGCAAGGCGCTGCTGCAATATTAGATTCCTTGTGTCTGTTTAATTATACATGGGTGACAATACCATTAATAAAAAGGAATTGCGCAACAATCACATTAAAGTGGTTGTGAACCTCTGAAATGAAAAATGAACAAAGCATATCCCTCTATAGTGTGTACTTGTCTCAGTCCAAAGCACCAAGTGTGGTTCTGATCTGCTCTCTCTTCCCTCTGCATGACTCGCCTGCGACAGTCTATCCCGACACCACATAATCTTGGCCCCACCGGCATTGTGGCCTAGGCCAGAATGACACGTATCTGGTCCTGCAACCTCCTGGGATACCTACATCACATCTCCTAGGACAGGCATCCTCAAACTACGGCCCTCCAGCTGTTGCAGACCTACACGTCCCGTGAGGCATTGTAAAGCTCTGACATTCACAGACATGTCTAGGCATGATGGGAATTGTAGTTCCTGAACAACTGGAGGGCCGCAGTTTGAAGACCCCTGTCCTAGGAAGATGCAGGATCAGCAAAAACAGTGGCTTGTGGGCAGAGCAGGTCAGTCCCTCCAAGGTTGACCAGATCGATTCTGATTGGTCAGCGCCGTCACAGTGAATCGGTCTGGTCCCTCCCAGAAGCATTGTCTACAGAAGAGGGAGAAGAGCAAGGATTCACCCCTGTGAGTGTTAAATGGTTTGCCTCATCTGCGTAACTGATACATTCTGCCGGAGAGCTTGTTCTTTTGAAAAACAACAGACTTACAGGTTTTGGATCACCAAATGAAAATAGGAGAAAGAAAGCCTAAGGGGGGGGGGGGCTGCACAGTTTGGCATGTTCGCCCTGGGCTCTAGATGACCTTGTCCCACCACTGGCAGGGTGCATGGTGATATTTTTTCACCAACAGAGCAAGTCAAATGAAAAGGCCACAGGTCTCGCTTTAAGTCCAGCCTGCAATTTAGGGGTCTGAACCAATATTTATAAAAGGGTAACGTGTCTAGGAACCAGTGACCACACAAGGGTAATCTTTAAAAAAAACACTGGGAATTCATTAAAGTCTAATTACAAAAAAAATTAGAAAGCCCAGCTCTTGAGTCCCGCTGTCTGACTCTACATGGCAGCTTTAAGGCCGTGTAGTGGTTAATCTCCACTTCCTCACTTCAGATAGGTTGAAAGAACTCTTTCTAAAAAGGTTATTCAACAAGAACACTTGAGATCTGGAGCACCAGGCAGCCCACTGAGCCACTAATTCCCACAGAAGAAAACCGGGACGGAAAACTCACTGGCCTCTTTATACCCCATGCAAATGGAGAGGGGGGTGGGGGGGTGGGGGGGGACAAACAGACTTTTTAAAGATAATTTTCAACAGCGCCCTTTTAGTAAAGCAGCATTGGGGGGGGGGGGGGGGGGGGGGGGACGACCTGTGGGGTGTAAAGGGATTACTTTCCAGTTCCATACATGATGACAGCTAATAGCGCTCAGCTGATGGAAAATTTGTCAATAAACAGATTATGCAAGAAGCTTGTCATTGATGGCGGAGATCAGTTGTTTTACAACTTTGTCGCTCACAAAACAACATGGTTTTAATTTTTTAATTTTAACCACCAGTAATCTTGTGACATTAAGTAGAGGTTACTTTACTAAAAAAATAAAATAAATAAATAAATATATATATGTTAATATATATGTGTAAAAATATTCACTAATGATAGCAAACAAAAAAAAAATTATAATTGTTTATCGTTTATAAAATAGACGTCAACAAAACAAAAAAAAAGTAGGAAAATAATAATTAAATGGAGGAGAATAGGGAGTTAATTAAGGCTGATTGGAGTAAATTAGGGGTTATTAAGCGGTTAAACAGAGGAACATTTGTTCATCCCTTTGATCTGCAGATGAAGAAACAGAAATATACAAAAAGAAACAATGTTTCTTTTTATTTTAGTGTTTTAGGGCTGAGCAATGTTGGTAATAAATATTGCCGGATCCTTTTCTTTTTTTTTTTTTGACAGCTCCAATTACCGGACTTCTTTAACACAGGGGAGACCCGACAGCTCAAAGATCCAGGCCTGAAAGTATCGGTTTCAGGTATAGGTGTAAATACTTGGTATTCGCACATTACCCTTTTCAAAACTGCACCCGCACATGTGTAAATCAACTCTATTTACTCCACATTCACGTAGTATGCAAATTCAATTTGCGTATTTGTGAAGCTAGCCTTTATGGTTAAAATAAAAATAAATAAATAAAACAGTCCATACTTACCTTGCATAAAACGTCCACAAACCTCCTCGTCTTGGGGCCCCACTGGCACTCCTGGCCCCACCTCTCTGTCCAGGCAGTGCCCGTACTAGGGCCCTGCTGCTGCACCCATTGAGGCTGGGTTCACATTATTGCGATGTCAGACATCGCATATGATTCACAACGCATTGCTGTGCAGATTGTATGGCTGAATTTGGGCCAAAATGGTGCAGGGACCCTCTTTTTTGGTCCGCACTGGATACGGATCTCATAGGTGCTCACACCCATGCGATCCGATTCCTGCACCATTTCACAGTTCGCACTGCAATCTACGAACAGATCTGGGGTTGTCATTAACTTTGTATTGATACCCACAGCGGTTCGCATAGGGCAGTGTGAACTACTTGTGAGTAACATGCGATGCGGGAACACGCACAGGATTCGAGCGGGTTCCCGCATCGCATATGTATGAACCCAGCCTGACACAGATAGTGGGACCCAGCCCCGCCCCCGCCCCCTCGTCACTGACTTTGATTGACAGCACTGGGAGCCAATGGTTCCCGGTGCCCCAGCATAGCCAGCGAGCCCCCGAAGTGATCAGAGAGAAGAGCTGCAGAGGTACACAGCACTGGATCGAATGAGGGCTCAGGTAAGTAAAAAGGTGAGAAAAGGTATTTAGCAGTTTATATTTACTAAAATAATTACAATTTCCATGTTCTGTGTACTGTAGGAGACCAAATATAGTGAATGCAGAGTCCTGGGCTTAGTAACACTTTAAAGAAGTTCTTCTGCACCATATCTCAAGAATAAGGATGAGCTCCGGCGTGTTCGCATGCCTGCCAGGAAGTCGGCACGGCACAGCGCTAATCACAGGTAGGGAGACATTTTCCGACCTCTGCAGCCGCACATCGGGAAATTTCTCACCGATTGTGATTAGCGTTGCGCCGTACGGACTTCCTGGCGGGCTTGGCACGTTCAGCATGCAAACAACAGCAAGTAAAGTTGTATAGCTGGTAACAGGCTAACCGCGCCATGTCCTGCAGTCACAGCATCAGCTGGAGCCTCTAGCCAACACCCTGAGCAAGTTTGACTTTTTCAAAGTCTGTATTTTTATACTGCAGCACACAACCCCTCACCTGCTATGTGGCAGTGTTCAGGCTTTGTCAAAGGTCACTGAGGCATCAGACACTGTATTTTGGAAAGAAGTCCAATATCAAAAAGTTCAGGATATTCAGGAGGCTCCAGTGGTTCCATGTTGAAGCAGGCAGACACTTTGAACAGAGAATGTGGAAGCTTAAGGTGTCTTTGAAAATGTTTTAGGTATATTTATTCAATAAACATACTGTGCAGGACACTGGGAGTGTGTTCTGGACGGCAGGTACATTTCCTCCATATATGGGTTGTCCCTTTTAGGGTGACACTTGTTGAGACCTTGTTGTACTCAGGGGTTCTCATCCATGCATGGTAAGCGGTTGGGGGGGGGGGGGGGTTGGCTACAGAGAACCGACTTCCAGTACTCACTGGTTTGATAGTCCATAATATGGACCCGGAATTTCAGAGGTTGGAAGACATTTGGGTGTGAAGAACCTCCAAACCCTGTCTACCAGGACTCTGGCTTAGGGGTTAAGCCCCAGTCAGGGGAGGCTTGAAAGGCAGCCGAGGGGAATCAGCACCTGTGTCAGGAAAGTATAGTGGAGAGAGAGCGATGAGTAAAGCGTGAGCACTCGGATAAGCTGAAACCCTGGTTGCTGACCCCCTTGGGGCCTGTCTGTCACCCCTACCAAAGTAGAGCCCAACCCCACTGCGGGACCAAAAGATTGGTGGTGAGCCTGCTGTATAGTTTTGTTGCACCAGGCCTTTGGACGCTTTTTTTTTTTTTTTTGTTTATCCATTTTTCAAGTAAACAAACTGGTTACTATTACCAAGTCGGCTGGCTGTCATTCCCGAACGCCCTCAGATCACAACACAAAAATACATATAATTTATAGTTGCGGGATAGCAACGATCAAATCCCAAAGGCAACCTGGGGACACAATGCAAAAACAGAGCAAGGAAGAAAGAGCAAAAAGTTAGGTAGTTTTCCAAAGCAGCTAGATTCCTAAACAAACCTCACTGGCTGCCAAAGGGTCCAGTTTTTTTTACTATATAAATCACTTCTTTAGTATTCTAACCTTGTAATATCAACTGTATGTCAGGCTGAGAAAAGTCATAGCATGTGAAGCTTCTTTCAAGGAAAGAATAAACAAATTGTAATCTGAAAACCTAACAAACCTGTTTTAACAGGTCTGTCGGCATTAAATCGCCGAAATAAACCAGACTCGCCTAGTAAATGAGGCCAAGAACAGCCGAGAATCTGTATTTCTTTGTTATAAATAAATGGGATTCTCAAAATAGATATATTTTATGTCTGCCATTTGCTTCAGGCATGTCAGTCCCCCACCAGAAAACTGGGTCTTTGGGTCAAACTGGAGAGCAATCAAACTGTACAACTACCTGCTCTGTAGTTTGATTAGTTGAGATCCAACAATATGGTGGCCTACAGTGCTGGTTTTAACGGTGCACAAGACAGGTCAGCCAATCAAACTGTGTAGCAGCTGTGAGCTCAGTTCATTTGGCCTACCGCATTGTCAAGTATGGCAGGTGGCAATGGTGAGCGTACTGGGTTCCTTGAAACATTCCCAATGCACATGTTCCTGGAGATGGCCTGGAGTAAGAAGGTGCTGTAGCAACTGGCAGATGGGAAAACGCTATTGACACAAGAGTATATGTTGACAGCACTCCATGGATCTACAGAATGTCATCCAAGCGATCACATTACAGTACCAGTTCAAAGATTCAAGGCCATGCAGGTCCTCTTCATCAAGCATGTAACAAAGGGGTCTTATGTGGCCTCAAAACTTTGCATCCATTTGTGGAGTAAACAACTGAACAAACATTTGGAGGATATTCTAAAGATCCATGGAATTCAGGTGGCACACATTCTTACTAGATCTGGGCTCCAGGATCCTAAAAACACCATAATGATGAACTACTGGAGCGCCCAACAAACACACCACTAAGGAATCCTCACAATGAGGGGAAAGGCATTCATGTTGAGGTCTCATTTCTTGATTAAAGCAAACCCATCAAGAGAATAATATGAAAGCTACCATGACTGACCTCCCTCTGAAAAATGCTGTGACCTGGGAAATATGTGTGTGTACCGCTCAGGGTTGGTGGTAAGGGGTATGTGATCAATGCTTCTGTGGCTGCTGCTGACAGGGGATGGAACCCGTCCTGGCTCCTATGAGGCTTCAGAAAACAATGGGGTGGCCCCTAAAAGTCGCACATCTAGGTGTCCTAGAGTGGTAACCTTAGCCTGGACTCCAACCAGGTCATGCTCCGCCCCCCGGCGCTTAGCCATGGGGATCATTTGGAGGCTATTCTAAAGATCCATGGAGTTCAGGTGGCACACATTCTTACTAGATCTGGGTTCCTGGCTCCTAAAAACACCATAATGATGAACTACTGAAGCGCCCTACAAACACACCACTAAGGAATCCTCACAGTGGGGGGGGCATTCATTTTGAGGCCTCATTTCTTGATTAAAAGGAAACCCATCAAGGAGAATAATATGCAGAATACCATGACTGACCTCCCTCTGAAAAATGCTCAAGGGAAAAAGGGTGACCCCTGAATGCCGCACATCCATAGTGTCCTAGGGAGATGAGTGAAGTGGCAACCT
The DNA here is from genome assembly GCF_042186555.1 of Aquarana catesbeiana. Taxonomy (NCBI): domain Eukaryota; kingdom Metazoa; phylum Chordata; class Amphibia; order Anura; family Ranidae; genus Aquarana; species Aquarana catesbeiana. Next base: position 609,031,951 of record NC_133328.1, on the reverse strand, counting down.
CAGCCTGAACTCCGACCAGGCCACATGCCCCCAACGTGTTTCGATCCACCCCCTGGAGCTTAGTCATTGGGATCTCCGGCGCTGCAGGGCTTCATTCTAAGGCAAGTATTTCATAATGTGCAAGCATAGGATGCATACCAACACATTATTATAACTTTACTTTGCAGGGTTTAAAAAAATAAATAAATAAAAAAGTAAAATTGGAGTGGTTTACTACCGCTTTAAAGGCTTAGCAGGAGGTGTGTTGGACCTCCGCAAAAAGATTAAGAAAGCAAGCATAGTACTTCGCGGCATGCTGCCAGGGGACAGGCTTTACTACTACTGCTTTCTAAAGAACGCAACTTTGCGCACTTTTTGTTTTGATGCACCTGGAATGTTTTTAGCTCATTAAACTGAAATTTCAATAGAGCTTTACATAAAAAAAAAACAAAAACTAAGCAGTTAAGCCATGTGGCGGCCCAGTTCCCCCAGTAAGTTTGCATACAATCATTAACTGGGGCTAAGCCTTTTATTATAGGGACAGTTTATTAGCTATTCAGAAGCTGTACTGAAATAACCTATTTAACAATATTTCTTAAGGGAGGAAATGCAAAGTGCAAAACTCCGATGAGGTCACAGAAACTGTCCGTTACCCCAATGACACAAAACCTCCATTGTTATTCAATGGGAATAGCAGGAAAAGGATGTGACTATTGTAGAACAATCGGAGTGGAAACAGAATAAGGCTCCCTATGAGCATTCAGCAATTACTGACAATTAATGGGACTCAATTCACGATTCTCCCATTGACTTCTGACTCTGAAAAGGTTTGTGGGCCTCCCGGGATGTGGAATGGCCCGCTGTGTATGCAGGACATCACACAGAAGTCACGTTACAGTGGATCCTTCTCTGTGCCCCCAATTAAAGGAGAGCTTCAATCAGAATAAAATATGGATTAACCCCTTAACGACAGCAGTCTCCATATTGGAGCCATTAACTGGTCCTGGGGCGTGCTCCGCTGGAGCCCCCAGATTATCTGTCACCAACAGCTCGAAGTCCACTACCAACTTGAATGGGAGCCCCTCCAACTGGTAGTGTTTGAATTTGACCTGGCATCAGCCTCTTGTAGTATCTTTACAACAGAGCACAGACTGGGGTGGGAAAAGGAGGTTCCAATCAATTTTATTGCAATGCAAGGAGCATTCTAATAGGAGAAAGCAGAGTGACCGAAAGATGAGATTATCAGTCTGCTGCTTCTTCTTTCATAGTAAACGGTGTTTACTATGCATCAGACTGTGAATGAACAGGAAGCCGCTCAGCACAAAGCTCTTCCCATTCATTCACCGTCCAGTGCAGCTGAGGCTGCAGAGAAATGCATGTGTGTTTGAGCTTTGGGGTGCACACCCCCCAATGCAATAGGCTGCATACATCTATGGTCCATGCACACATAGGCATTTAAAGGTGTACAGAGGCAGAAAAAAAAATATCCCACTGCCTGCGCATCCAGGAACAGCAGCATTTTTGCAGAAAAACGTGTAAACACACATTAAACACTAGGCGCATCAAGCGCTTGAGCGTTAATTAATTTCAAAGGCCAGAATAAATTATTATTGTAACCATTGAAATTAACCGCTTCCCGCCCGCCAAACGTCACATGACGTTGCGGACTTTGAGCGGTGATATCTGAATGGTGTCTGCAGCTGCAAGCATCATTCAGATATCTTCTTTTAGAGCCGGCGATTCCCTTCACCATAAGAACAATCATAACGGCTGTTCAGCCGCTTGATCATTCTTACAGGTGGCAGGAGGGGACGTCCTCCTCCTGATGCCCTCCGGTGTTTCTACCGACTCACCCGTGCGATCGGAGGCCGGGCGCGATGTTATGACGTCACGCCCGGCCTCTGCATTTGAAAAAATGCCACCGCCTCGGCTGGTAAGCCAGGATCTTTTTTTTTTTTTTTTATTTCAGGCTTCCCAGCCTAGGAGGTGAGATCTGGGGACTTATTGACCCCAGATCTCATCTGTGCGATTTTAACGCAGTTTACAAATGTGGGCGCGACTTACGTATGCGTTTGCTTCTGCGAGCACACGGGGACAGGGGAGCTTTAACTTTTTTTTTTTTTTTGTTAATTTTACTTTAATTTTTTTAGTTTGATGCTCTTTTTACATTTTTTTTGATCACTTTTATTCTTATTCTTGTAATGTAAACATCACTTGTAATAGAAATAGTGTGTGACAGGTCATCACAAACTATTCCTATTACAAGGGATGTTTACATTCCTTGTAAAAAGAATAAAAGTGATCAAAAAAATGTAAAAAGAAAGCATCAACTTAGAAAAATTAAAGTGCTCGGTCGCATAAGCGAAAGCATACGCAAGTCGCGCCCGCCTATGTAAACTGCGTTAAAAACACACATGTGAGGTATCACTGCGAACGTTAGAGCGAGAGCAATAATTCTAGCACTAGATCTCCTCTAACTCAAAACATGTAAAAAAAAATGAAAGCATCGCCTATAGGGTTTTTCAAGTACAGAAGTTTGGTGCCATTCCACGAGTGTACGCAATTTTGAAGCGCGACATGTTCAGTATCTATTTACTCGGCGTAACATCATCTTTCACATTATACAAAAAAATTGGGCTAACTTTACTGGGTTTTTTTTTCCGTTTTTTTTTTAAATGTTTTTTTTCCCCAAAAAACGCATTCGAAAACTTGCTGCGCAAATACCGCCATTTTATTCTCTAGGGTCAAAGAAAATGATGATTTTTTTACATGTAGGAGAGAAAAGGTCAGAATTGGCCTAGCAAGTGGTTAATTAGCGCCTAAAACGCATTTACAAACAACAATCACTTTTTCTGCCATTACGCTGCTGCCAGGAGAAACGGCATCTAGGAGAGATGGGCAAATGCCCTTTGTGAATGAGGCCCAAGGCTTCATAGGCCCCTGAGGGCCCCCTGCCCCCATGTGTACTGGTGCAGACAGCTGTTGATTTGCTGGCGCATAGAGCAGGACTGACGTAATCAGGTGAAGAGTTGGTGTTTTACTTCAATGATTTCCTAAAATGTACTTAACATGCAGGTTGCCTTTCAGCAGAAACTCGCAGAGTGCCGAGGCATGTGGCACAGGCTTTCCCATCATCCCTTGTGCCCCACTGACCTCGCTATACTCGGCATTCAGTGAATCAGAGGTAAGCCGACCCGACTCATCAGGGTTCATTTTCATGCAACACAAAACCCGCGTATTAATCTTTCATGTCTTCGCTTCCAGTAACAGGATGAGCACCACACACACACCTCAGGAAAGTGCTGGAATAGTTCAGAGGTATACTTATCCTGTTTATGCTTAAAAATAACTGGAAAAAAGAAAAAAAAAGAAAAAGCTGCATTCACCAAATCATTCAGCTTTCTATAACGTGGAACTTCAACCATGATCTTCATTGCATACTTACTCAAGTAGAGGCCGACCCAAATATAAGCCGAGGCACCTCGGCTTATATAAAAACTGGGAAAACGTATTGATTCGAGTATAAGCCTAGGGTGGGAAATGCAGCAGCTACTGGGTAAACAATGCCCATCTGCAGCCTCACTGTGCCCATCTGCAGCCTCACTGTGCCCATCTGCAGCCATACCTTTGATAACTAAAACAGTGGGTGTCTCCCGCTGTGTCATGCAGTCTGTTCGGCGGCCGTCCATTGTAACAAAGCCCCGCCTCCTCCTAGTCCGTGATAGACGGAACACTGATACAGTTTCCCAGCATTGTATCAGTGTTCCGTCTATCACGGACGAGGAGGAGGCAGGGCCTTGTTACAATGGACGGCCATTGAACAGATTGCATGACACAGCGGGAGACACCCGCTGTTTTAGTAATCAAAGGTACGGCTGCAGATGGGTACCGTCACTCGAGACCCTCACTCGATTATAAGCCGTGGGAGGGTTTCTCAGCCTAAAAAATGTGCTGAAAAACTCGTCTTATACTCGAGTATATACGGTACGTTGGTTGGTCCAGCTTGGCGCAGTGTAAGTATGGGCATCTCATGCATGATGGACCATGGGGGGGGAGCTGACACTTACTGCAGTTGTCGGCTAGGATGCGTAAAGGTGAAAAAACACAAGGGTTTACAACCCCTTTAAGATAAATTCAAAAAAAATAAAAAAAGGAGCCGCTTGGGAAACTGGATTTCACGGTTGTGCAGCCAACAATCAGATGCTGCTGCTGTTGGGGTATTTTGACAGCTGCTGCGGGTTGTCGGGGTACATTAGCCCAGCAGAGTGATTTGTCCATCTGCACTGTATAGCGTGGGTGGAGGAACCTGTTAGATTTTTTTATTTTGTTCAGACCGCAGGCTAATCTATCAGTGTATGGCCAGCCTAAGCATGCAATAAAGATCACACCTGGAAGTCCGCTTTAAAGCGAGTCTGTATGCTCCATAAAGTACCAGAACCTTCTACTAACTTCTCAAATTATACAAGCCAGGTGGTGACGTCACAGAGAGTAACAAAAGTGGTTTATCTCCACAGAACCAAAGTAAATTCAAAAATGGTGGAACATGATCTACAGCAGCCATTTTCAACCAAGGGTTCTACAAGAGGCAGCTAGGGGTTCCTTGAGTTGTGGCCGATTGATCCCCCATTTAATGGTGCCTGGTCCAAAGCCAACATCACTTGGTAGATCCAGCACAATGACACCAGAGACCTTAGCCGTCTGTTTGGGTAATGCATGGACAAGTTATAGTCCCATAACGTGCAAAAAGAACAAACATTGGGAAACAGAAGGGTTTAATAAGTTAGGTGACAGATGCCTCTTTGACCATCTGCCTCCTGGGATGTATTCAGCCCTAGTGGCCCATTTATTAAAATCTGTACAGATCAGAAGCCGGTCCAATTTTTCTACCAAGGAGGAGGTTTAAGGGCTGCTTGACATTCGTCTTTAGATGAAGATGTCTCTATATAATATACACGGCGTCGATATTTTAATCCAGTTTAGGCTGACATTATTACCATTTATCCACTTCAAACACTTTAATCTGAAATTATCCCTAATTTAGTCTTTTCATGAAGACATCATGGAGATGGGTTGTAAGAGATGCTCAGATAAAGGCTTCTCCAGGGGAAAAGGTGTTATTATGTTACATGAAATGAAAAATATGTTCCTAAAGCTGGCCATAAGCTATTGGATGTCTTGAGTAATCAACCTTTATCAAGCCGGAAGGGCCAACTACTGTTTTTGGCCATTTCCTCTGAAACTAACAGTGTATGGCCAGTTTGAGCTATCAGAATGCAATATTCTCGTTGCTACATGATTGTTACATGAAATAACTCTGGCACAGTGGTTTGGACACAACTTCAAATACCAGATTTTACATCTAAAAACAAGGTAATCAAGATCCAAAAAATAGGATGAGCCTTGCCAAAAAACAGAACTTGATTTACTAAAACTGGAGGGTGCAAAATCTGGTGCAGCTCTGCATAGAAACCAATCAGCTTCCAGGTTTTATTGTCAAAGCTTAATTGAACAAGCTGAAGTTAGAAGCTGATTGGCTACCATGCACAGCTGCACCAGGTTTTGCACTTTCCAGTCTTAGTAAATCTACCACCATTGTCTTCCTGCCTAAAAAAGTGAATGTAAACCCTAACAATCAACTTCTCTTTCAGGCTATCAAATATCGAATTGAAAACATTTTGTTATATCAATTCTATAAGTGCAAAAAAAACCTGTTTATCCTGCCACAAGTTCAGAGAGCAGAAAACTTCTAGTATACTTCCTGTAATCTCAAGCAATGTCCCTCATATCGCATATCCCTCACTATGTTCTAGAGATAAGTGTGGGGCGGATTTTTACCAGTACACAGGACATTTCCTGTCCTAGGACAATATTGCGGTACTTCAGAGGAAGTGGAATATTGCTGGCCAATGCCATTTAGAGTGAGGACATCTTGTGGAAGAAAAAATTGGCACTGATTGGGAAAACTCTGGACTGAAGGTGAATAATGCAGCATAAGTGGATTTTGTTATCCTTTGCAACTTCTTGCTGCCTATGTAATGCATATATGTGGCAGTAAAAAAGGTGACACCCAGCCTCCGCCCTTTTAACCCCTCAGTGGTGAGACTGTATGTTGAGAACATGCTCACAGCACACTGGCCAAGCTGTCACCGGCAGCTCTCAGTGAAGGTTGTTGATTGGGAGCCAGTGGTACAGTCTCCCAAACATGACCACCTTGGGAGCCAATTATAGGGGTCACATGATACAGAAGCTGTGCCTCCTCCCAGGCATTAAAGCCCACTGGGGGGGTGGCATTAAGGGGCTAATGTGCTTCTCATTTATCTTCTTTGTGGCTGGCTTTCAGCTGTAACACGCGTACGTGCGTGCGTGCTATATTACCAAAAGTATTGTGACACCTGCATTTACACACGCATGAACTTTAATGGCATCCCAGTCTTAGTCCGTAAGGTTCAATATTGAGTTGGTCCACTCTTTGCAGCTATAACAGCTTCAACTCTTCCAGGAAGGCTGTCCACAAGGCTTAGGAGTGTGTCTATGGGAATGTTTGACCATTCTTCCAGAAGTGCATTTGTGAGGTCAGGCACTGATGGTGGACAAGGCCTGGCTCACAGTCTACGCTCTAATTCATCCCAAAGGTGTTCTATCGGGTTGAGGTCAAGACTCTGTGCAGGCCAGTCAAGTTCCTCCACCCCAAACTCGCTCTACCATGTCTTTACAGACCTTGCTTTGTGCACTGGTCCAAGTCATATCATGGGCTGGGGGTAGGGGGGATTATTGTGTGGGGTTGTTTTTCAGGGGTTGGGCTTGGTCCTTAGTTCCAGTGAAGGAAACTCTTAAGGTGTCAGCATACCAAGACATTTTGGAAAATTTCATGCTCCCAACTTTGTGGGAACAGTTTGGGGACGGCCCCTCCCTGTTCCAACATGACTGCGCACCAGTGCACAAAGCAAGGTCCATAAAGACATGGATGAGCGAGTTTGGGGTGGAGGAACTTGACTGGCCTGCACAGAGCCCCGACCTCAACTCGATAGAACACCTTTAGGATGAATTAGAGCGGAGACTGCGAGCCAGGCCTTCTCGTCCAAAATAAGTACTTGACCTCACAAATGCTCTTCTGGAAGAATGGTCAAACATTCCCATAGACACAGTCCTAAACCTTGTGGACAGCCTTCCCAGAAGAGTTGAAGCTGTTATAACTGCAAAGGGTGGCAGACTATAATACTGAACCCTATGGACTAAGACTGGGATGCCATTAAAGTTTATGTGCGTGTAAAGGCAGGCGCCCCAATATTTTGACGATATAGTGTTTACTTTGCAAAAGGGCAGTGCTGCTCAAAATGGTTGTTTTTTGATCCTTGTAACATGTATTTTTGGATAAAGACAAAGCAGGAAGCTCTGTGCTCCATCTTATTTATTTTTTGGAACCATATAGCTGTGTTTGGGAGCCCGCTTGATGTTTTGAATCGTAGATATCTAATGGTTGAAATGAATGCGGCTCACCTAATCATGATGTATACAAGAGAATATAATCACCCACTTTTTGTGTTGTATTTTTTTTGTGTTGCATTCTAGCCCTGAAATGTGTTGGCTTCATAAACAGTCTCTTTGGAATAAACTTGTTTCTGGATCAAGATGTAACCCCAACTCAAGATTCACTTCTATCTAGGAGATATCCTTTCCCACGTTGCTTTTCCTGGTGTCACAAAAACGAGACGTGAAGGGAGATGGAAGTTTTTAGACACAATAGGTTCAGGCTATGAAAATGCTGCTGTATTTCACCGCCCGAAACATGCCGTTTCCCACAGAATGGATATATAAAGTAGAGCACACAAAACCAATGTATACACAGACAACAGCTTTCAGAAAAGTCTGTTCCATGAAAAAAAGTAAAAAAAAAAGTAAATAAAAACATCCCACAATGCACCAGCTGTGATTTGCCTGGAAGGTGGCCGCACAATAGACAAAACTTCCACAGCAAGACGCATCAGCCTCTATACAAAAAGCATTTTCTATGGGCCACACACGGAAAACATGTCTAAAACAAACCAATGTCAATATTCCGTCTTCAATCCAGGAATAGAATTCCTGGGAAACCACAAGGTATAAATACAAACAACCTAAAATCATGCCTATTGCCAGGTGCTCAATCTTCTTTAGCTGACAGTCGCTGCTAATACGATGTCAAAGAGACTGAGAGAGACAATGGGATTCATGTGTGTCCCCGTCAATCAACATGAACTAGTCATAAAGAGAAATCCGACCCAGTTAGTACAGTCTCCGTACACAAGAGCAATTGCAATGGAAATACATCACATTCTTGTATTATTTAGCCAAGCCCTACAGAAGATCATATTTACATTGTATTTTTGGGTTAGGAAAAGCTGAATTCCAGGTGTGGGTATCTCTGTATAGTTCATTGGTCCAGCTTGGAACAATATAAGTACACATATTTTATACCTGACCGATCCGTGTATAAGTGGAGTGTTAGGCTGGCCATAAAAGGTTCGATTCTCAGCTGGTTCAGCAGGAACCATCCAAGATTCGAACTGTTAATGGGCAGGCTGAATGTATCAAGTTGAGCAAACAATCAACTTGGGTACAACCATCCTACTGGATTCTCTTGTGATTATCAATGTCTTTTTCCGGAGTGGACCGCATCAACTTGGGTACAACCATCCTGCTGGATTCTCTTCGATTAATCAATGTCTTCTTCTGGAGTGGACAGTTTCCACCAGTAGAAGACTATGGCCTGGCAGGAGAGATTCCCACATAAATGCGGTCTACCGTGGTTGCTCCCTGTATGGCCGGGCCTTACTGTAGTAGCCAACGCTATTACAGTGATCTTCCGGGTCTGCCAGGTCCTGTCACAGGGGGGTGCCCTACTGCATAGTGAGCACAGAATGTCACTTACTTAGCATGGGCACCATTCAGAGAAATGCTTTGCATTTTCCTCAGTGAACGCAGTGTTCTCCAATGGGATGAGCTGGAGATGTGGGGCAGTAAGGTCATGATCTCCACATTGTCCAATCAATCAGAGAACTTTTTTTTTTTCCTGTAGTGGAGCAAATTGGACTATGCTTTATAGCAAGGGTCTCCAAATTTTTAAAAAATTTTTTTTTTTTTGAAAATTGTTTTTATTTTTTTTTAAAAGAAAAGAAACAATACATACAACACAGAGCCAAATTGGCATACTCAGGCTCGAAAAAGGTCACTAGGACCAACTATAGAGAAACAACTGACTATCATTACTCCCCTTTTCCCACCCCCTTGTGCAACACGCCCGTCCCCAAACAGTAGGATCAAGACATTCCCACCAACCACCAATATCTCAATAAAGGCAATCCCCAAATCACCACCAACATTATCTACCAGGTGTGAGTGCTACAAAGTAGTTTCTTCAAGTCCAACCCTTCTCAGGAGCCAGATAACGCCTCAGCAAACAGTGGACAAGTCTTCTAGTGGGGGGCCAAACCTTTTAGAATTTGTGTCGACAACACTGAGCCGCATAAGATGCCTTGTAGAGAGGCAATGATTTATTAACTTTTCCTTTCCAAAACGCAAGCGACGGTGCCTCTGTTTTTTCCCAATATAAAACACTCCAAAATTTCTTAATAAAGATCCAGTTTAGGTCCTTAAAGTGATTGTAAATGATCGTTTTTTTTAAATTTGTTTTAAATAACAAACAAGAGCTGCACCAGATTTTGCACGCTCCAATTTTAGTAAACCCCCCACTCACTGTGTTGATGGGGGAATCTAGTAATTTTCTTTCCTTCTACCCATGGTGGATGGTAAGAAAATTGCATTATTTATGGCTTGCCTTAGTCTGCATAAAGGAAAAGTGGCCACTGAAAACTAACAAACTTGACAGCCCGGGTGCAATCTATAAACAACCATAATTAGAAAATTGGTGCTCTAGATGGGACCTCCCGTGCAGTAAACCTATTTACGGATTATATATATATATGAATATATATATTTTTTTCCCTCTTCACTTTGTGTGAACTATTGTATATAGGCATTAAAAAGAGAGGTAAAAAAAAATAACAGAAATTGTAAACGTACAAATACTTTTCCCCATATTTTCCAAAAAAAAAAATCTTGTTCCTAAACCGTTTCATAGGACAAGTCTTCACAAGAAAAAAGACCATCTGAAGGAATCAACACGGGCTCGCCTGACTTACTCCATCTTGTCAGAGCCAAGTATCTGCTGGTCTATTAGGAATCACAGCGTGAACACCACCCTCACATGCAAACACGTGGGATCCAGGCCTTCCTGTTATTGGAAAAATTCTGCTTCCAATTCAAAACAAAGATTTCAAAGGGCCTTTGGAATGTGCGTTCACACGAACAAGTGTGCAACACATTGGCAAGTCTTCAGAAAATGGCAAGTTGTGTGTCTGGGTGGGAACAGAATTGCAGAACTGAAGTTTTCATGTTCGGAACCATGCAAGAAAAAAAAAAAAAAAAAAAAAAAAGAGAAAAAAAACAGAACATGATTGGTTCAAACACCCTGGGTTTGCCACTCCAAAAGCTCCTGCCTGCTGTAAAGGCCGTATTCTCTCCCTGACCACCGATGTAGATAAGTAGTACAGTGGGGTCAAGGACCCACCCCCATCCTGCTAATTGGACAATGAAGGAGCTATAGTACAATTAAAACCGTCCACAGACAGTTCAAATCTTGGCCGAGAACTGGCTGGTATTCGAACCGTGTATGGGCAGGCTGAATGTACCCAAATCGATCAACTTGAGCACAACCAGCCTTCCGGATTTTACATGCGATTAATGCAAGCAGATGTTATAGCCGCTAGCATTAAGGTCCTCTCCCGGCAGGGACAGCTTCCCCTGCCCCCCCCCCCCCCCCGTCACCAATATCTGTTTTGATGGGGGAATCATGTAAATTTCTTTCCTGCAACCCGTGGTTGCAGGAAAAAAATTTACTCAGTCTATGGCCAGCCCTAAGTCATCTCTCTGCTCTCCCTTCTGTTTAACATTGTTAGATTGACAGCATTGTGCAAAGTATTGGAAACCCGATTAGCTTATAATGGAAACCCTCGCTTACTTGCAGCTGTGCAGGAGATTACAGGAAGTTTTTCTAAAGACATAAGCTATATTTTAAGACTTATTATAATTTGAATACATAACTGGGATTAAATGTCTTTTAATATCTGCCTGGAGTTAAAAGGGAAGAATGGGATCAATATATATATATATACACACACACACAAACACTGAGGAAGATGAGCTTGTGCCTCGTCCAAACAAACCGCCATCATGCGATCACCTTTCAAGACCCGAGAGTGCCGCTCTCTTTTTTGGTATATATGCACTGCAGTCTTTGCTGTGCACTCAGGCCCATTATTTATCCCTGATTTGTGTGAGGGGACAACCATTGGATTAATACACATATATATATATATATATATATATATATATATATATATATATATATACACACACACACACACACACACACACACACACACACATATACGCTCACCTAGGTGGATGTAACATTGATTCACCACCTCTACACCGAGAACTGAGCAATCAAAGACCGCTGATCGCTCAGTTCTCGGGTCCACTGAACACAGCCGTGATTAAGTCACTGCTCTCTGCTCTGCCCTCCACTGCTCATTGGAGCACCGGACTGTGGAGAGGGTGGGAGCAGTTGGCTTAGGCTCTCATTGGCACATTGAGAAGCTGAGCTAGCTGCCAGTCAGGCATCTGCAGGAATCCCGACAATGATGTCAGGATCTGCCCAGAGTCTGGACCAGTTTGGTGACGTTAGCTGACAGCAGGCTAAATTCCGCTGCCAGCTGAATCTGGGTCATAGCCATGCAGAACTGAGTGCACGCCTGTGACCCACAGGAGAAGTAGGGCCAAAGGAGCCAAGGCCATACTTCTTATTTAAACATTCAAACTTCAATCCTATTCTTGGAAATGGTAAAACAGCTGCAGCCAAAAAACTGCCACAAACAGTCTACAGATCACGTGTCCAGTGACGGTGTGGTGCACAACTGCTGGCAACAGTCATGGGATTCCATAACTCAACAGTAATGGCCATAACATTTCTTAAAGTGTTAACATTGTTGTTGCTTACATTCTGCAAGTGCCTGAAGCAGAAGCTTCCCCAGCTCATTGTAAAGCTGTGTTGTGAAGTTTACTACAAATGTCAGGAAAGATCAGATTACACAGACTGCATAAGGATCCAGAGAAGAGGAGCATTCCACCCTCTACTCTCCAGGTTAGCAGAACACACACTGGGAATGCTTTGTACATCGAACGTCATGAATTCCCTTTAACCAGAAACCATCCGGCTCTTTTTTTTTTTTTTTTTTTTTTTTTTAGCATGAGGACGCGGTGATTACAATTGCATATAGCCTCCGGACTGTCTGCGGAGTATGCAAACCAGCCGGCAGTTACTATTGTGAACACTCCAGAATTGTCAGTTATCACCTGAGCACAGAGGAAGGGAAAACAGAACATAAATAGGAGGCGGCAAATGATGCGGCTATTTTTGGAAACGCTCTTTAATAGCACACAAATGCGTGCAGGCGGTCCGCTGAAAAATGACAATACGTCTCCAGAGTCAGTGAGACTGACTCAACAAAACAGAGAGCCGAAGGAAAATATGGACAGTGGAAAGAGCGCTGGACCAGTAGGGTATTGATGTAAATCACATGTGTCAAACACAAGGCCTGCGGGCCAAACCCGGCCCACCAGGTCATTTTGTGTGGCCCTCACACCCTTCCTGCCCAATCTTGTCTCAGCAGTCAGCAACAGAGAGGACGACAGAACTCCTCCTCCAGATCCTGCGCCTCTCCATGCAGCCGCCAAGAGGCTCTTCTCTGCCCTTTTCCCCGTCTTAGTTGTGGACAGCAGAGAGGAGGACAGAACTCCTCCCACAGATCCTGCGCTTCCCTGTGCAGCCGCAGAGCAGCTCGTCTCTTCCCCCTCCCCCATCTAAGTTGTGGGCAATAAAGAGGACAACAGAACTCCTCCCACAGATCCTGCGCTTTCCAATGCTGCCGCAGAGCGGCTCGTCTCTGCCCCCCTTCCCCATCCCAGTTATCGGCAGGAGAGGGGAGGACAGAACTCCTCCCACAGATCCTACGCTTCCCCATACCTTGTCTCTGGCCCCTCCCCCCATCTCATTTGTTGGCAGACAGGACAGAATTCCTCCTACAGATCCTGCACCCCTCCGTGCAGCGGCAGTACCCCCTGGTCTCAGCTTTCAGCAGACTCTAGAAGCTAATTCCAGCCCTCTTTTGTTCCTCCTCCAGCCCCTGCACTTTCCGTTCCACCCCCAGATTCTTCCCGGTATCGGCACAATGTAAGGGGGAGCACTGTAATGTAAGGGAGGGTGGGGGCTCTTGACTTATGGTGGGGGGAGCTCTTGACACCTGATGTAAGGGAGTTTATGGTCTTACAGATGCAACTTGTGCATCATCTGTAGAAGAGGCTTCCTTCTGGGATGACAGCCATGCAGACCAATTTGAAGCAGTGTGCGGCGTATGGTCTGAGCACTGACAGGCTGACCCCCCACCACTTCAACCTCTGCAGCAATGCTGGCAGCACTCATACGTCTATTTCCCAAAGATAACCTCTGGATATGATGTCGAGCACATGCACTCAACTTCTTTGGTCAACCATGGCGAGGCCTGTTCTGTCCTGTTAAACCGCTGCATGGTCTTGGCCACCGTGCTGCAGCTCAGTTTCAGGGTCTTGGCAATCTTCTTATAGCCTAGACCATCTTTATGTAGAGCAACAATTCTTTTTTTAGATTCTCAGAGTTCTTTGCCATGAGGTGCCATGTTGAACTTCCAGTGACCAGTATGAGATAGTGAGAGCGATAACACCAAATTTAACACACCTGCTCCACATTCACACCTGAGACCTTGTAACACTAACAAGTCACATGACACCGGGGAGGGAAAATGGCTAATTGGGTCCAATTTGGACATTTTCCCTTAGGGGTGTACTGACTTTTCTTGCCAGCGGTTTAGACATTAATGGCTGTGTGTTGAGTTATTTTGAGGGGGACAGCAAATCTTTCACACGTACGGACAGTACGCCCGTATTGCATCCATCCGTTTTCGGATGAAATACGGACATACATGCATCCCTATGGGATAGCGGGCATCAGCGGATGAACATCCGCTGACACCCGATATCATCCGGCTCCGCTATCGTCCGATTCTGCAGACGGAGGAAAATCCTATTTTTCTATCCATCTGCAGAGCGGATTGGATGAACACGGATCCCCCATAGGGGAGAGCGGAGATCTGACAGGGTGGTCCCTACACAGAGTGCAAGGACCGCCCTGTCATCCGCCGGCTCAGCGGGGATCCACGGAGCGATCCCCGCTGAGCAAGCGGACGTTTACGGGGCGGATCATCACAAATCCGTCCTGTGTGAATGGGGCCTTATACAAGCTGTACACTCGCTACTTTACATTGCAGCAAAGTGTCATTTCTTCAGTGTTATCACATGAAAAGATACAAAAATGTGAGGGGTGTACTCACTTTTGTGAGACACTGTAAATATTGTAATTGAATGTTATTAAAAACGACCTTTTCAATCTGCAGTTCTGTAATTCTCTATGCAATGCAATATGGCTACCCGGAGGCGTTCTTTACACAGATTGTATACAGAACGCCCACCCAAAAATGTAATTTCCTGCTTGTGTGATTGGCTCACTGGATTTTCCCAGAAGTCTGCACTAAGATACAAGTCAGATTTTGGGCATCCCCTGCAACAAAATTTTAATTTTTGGTAAGATACTCCCAAAAGGGAGAAAAATAACTAAATTGCATCTAAAAAAGGGATGCAGACCGCGCACTTTCTTCATTAGAGCCCTGCAGGCGCAGCAGCTGATTGATAATTATAAAATCACCCCCCATTCACAGTCATTACATGGACACAAACCGCTATTACTTCAGAATAACACAAGGTAGGAATCTCCAATAATAAAGTTTGTTAAAATCCGTGCAATGTACATAGATCACCCAGAGGGGAGTGTCTTTTTTTTCCTTTTTACCATCGTATTTCCTAAAATAAAAGAGGATTACAAAATTCAACATCACAGCAAAAAAAAAAAAAAAAAAAAAAAAAAAAAAAAAAATCAGCGTCTGCCTCTACTTTTATCCAGCGACAGCAAGCCGCTAATTAAAGGCAGAGGCAGAGCAAACGGCACCAGCAAAATACACAGAGAAATCCCTGCAGGAGGATTAGGAGGTAAGTCCTTTTACCTTAAATCCCCTTCAGTCAGAACAGATTTAAAAATTAAACTCTTCACCTTAATCCCAAAGAATGGACTCTGGACCTGAAAAGCCGGCACCTCCAACTGCCTTCACCGCCCGGGTATGGTGCCAGGGGTGGCACAACTGCAGGGGTGATCTATTATCTATATCTAGAAGACAGAGATACCATCACATTGTGCATGAGAGTGACCTTGTCCCCTCCCCCGACTCCTATAGACTCACCTTACCTGCCCGTCCTCGCATCTCCTCGCTCCAAAGCCGCGTATTTGCAAACGTGTTTTAGGGCGTTTTAGGGTGTCAAGCGCTTAGGTGTTTATCCATTCATTGAAATGAATGAATGGCGAAACGTTTAATGCGCCTATTGCGTAAAGTAGTAGTAAACAAAAACAGTAAACAAAAGAATTTTAAAAATAAAAAAAAGACTTTCCCCTGCAAAATAATACCATAATGTGATATTTTGGATCACATACTAGCACATTATCAAAAAAAAAAAAAAAAAATTAAAAAAAAAAAAAACTTTTCTCTGCAACATAAGACCATAATGTGCTAGTTTGCATCACATACTAGCACATTATGAAATACTTACCTTAAAACCAAGCCCTCCAGCGGTGCACTGTCACCGCTGAGAGGGCTTCCATCTTCCCCTGCTCTTCCTTCCAGGTTGGTAGACTCCCACTGTGTGAGTGGCCGTATTGACGTCGCGCATGCGCACTGGAGCTCTCAGTTACGGCACGTCCTGCATTTTGCTGCGATCCCGGAATTGCGGCCCGCAACGTGACGATTCCACCCGCGATTCAAATCGCCAAGGTGTGGAAGGAGCCCAGGTGTTTACAACCACTTTAAGCTTTGAAAATAAAACCTCAAAGCTGGTTGAGGGAAAACATGAGACGCCACTCTGCCGATCCCATGTTTGAGAATGTAAATGGGTCCCAAGCCATCGCTACTCCGCCGGCCAAGCCCACTGCCGCGTTTCACCCCACCCACCAGGGGCTTAGTTATAGAGGGTCAGCAGAGCGGCGTCTCACTTTTTTTTTTTTTTCAGTGGCACTTCTGGATTGGTGGAATTGGACACCTGCTCCCTTTCTCCAAAATCTGGCCTGGGCGAGCGCCTGGGGCTTTGAGTGACGCTACATGGCGCTACATGCTGAGCTTGAAGCGGATTGGCTACCACACACAGTTGCTCCAGATTTTGCAAACTCAAGTTTTAGTAAAACAACCCCAATGTGCGCTGAAAAACATAATGTTCGTTTTTCCGTGCAGCATGCTACAACGCACTACACCGCCATTGGAGGACAGGGACCTCATTGTCCAGTGGTGAGATGATCTGAGCTTTGTGACATGGTGTATTATCCTGCTGGAAGGAGCCATCAGAAGATGGGGACACTGTAGTCATAAAGAGATGGACATGGTCAGCAACAATACTCAGGTAGGACGTGGTGTTTAAATGATGATCAATTGGTACTAAGGGGCCCAAAGTGTGCCAAGAAAATATCCCCCCCACACCATTACACCCCCACCACCAGCCTGAACCATGGATACAGGGCAGGATGAATTCCGACCCTCCATCTGAATGTCGCAGCTGAAATTGAGACTCATCAGACCTGGCAATGTTTTTCCAATCTTCTATTGTCTAATTTTGGTGATCCTGTGTGAATTGTAGCCTCCGTTTCCTGTTCTTAGCTGACAGAAGTGGCACCCGCTGTGGTCTTCTGCTGCTGTAGCCCATCTGCTTCAAGGTTCAATGTGTTGTGCGTTCAGAGATAGTATTTTGCATATCTTAGTTGCAACGAGCTGTTTGAGTTACTGTTGCCTTTCTATCATCTGGAACCAGTCTGCCCATTCTCCTCTGATCTCTGACATCAACAAGGCATTTTCCTCCACACAACTGCCGCTCACTGGATATTTTCTCTTTTTCGGACCATTCTCTGTAAACCTGAGAGATGGTTGTGCATGAAAATCCCAGTAGATCAACAGATTTTGAGATACTCAGACCAGCCCGTCTGGCACCAACAATCATGCCACATTCAAAGTCCCTTAAATCCCCTTTCTTCCCCCATTCTGATGCTCAGTTTGAACTTCAGCAAGTCGTCTTCACCACATCTAGATACCTAAATGCATTGAGTTGCTGCCATGTGATTGGCTGATTAGCAAATTTGTGTTACCAAGCAATTGAACAGGTGTACCTAATAAAGTGGCCAGTGAGTGTATATTCTAATGCTGTACACTGAACTGCTTGTATTCATAATGGAGATTGGTAATAGGTTCTCCGCAACGGCGTCCTAAAACCGTAACGAGCCGCGGCAATCATCCAGCCATTCACAATCATCTGCTGTGACAGGTGTTCTGTCCCATCCGAGTTCTCGGAACGCTCACCATGGGATCACCTGTTCTAAGTAATCTGATCCCTCCGAGGAGCTTTCACATCGAACAAAGAGTCGGGCAGGGATGAGCGGCGCAGGCTCTTCAATGGTATCTATGGCCCTTTCATGCCGGGGATGGAAAATACGCCGTATACAATGGACCGAAAAGCCGCCACATTGTGTACTGTGGGAGAGCTTCTGTCAGGACCAAAAACACCCGCTGAACAAAATATCAGGTTATGTCACATCGCCAGTTCTGTGCTTTAAAACCTGAGCGCCAAGATACTCTGTACTGATGTTTAAAGGGCAACTCCACTTTCATGTTAAAAAAAAAAAAAAAAAAAAAAACACACACTTGTATATGCTATATTTTTTTTTTATTATTCCATGTGCACAATGAAGCTGAACAGGAATGACTTTTTCAGTATTAATCAGCTGCTGCAAAAAAGAAATTTATATTTTTATATATATATATATATATATATATATATATATATATATATATATATATATATATATATATATATATATATATATATATATATATATATATATATATATATATATATATATTTTTTTTTTTTTTTTTTTTTTGAAATATAAGGAAAATTCAAAAAAATAAAATATTGCAATTGAATTATTAAAAATATCCTTTCTTTTTCAATCTACAGCTCTGTAACTTTCTGTAAAATGCAATGCACCAAGCCAAGTCACGTTTTAGGCATCCCCTGCAACATAAATGTCATTTTCGGTGATATACTCCCAACGGGTTCATCACTTCTAAAGAGATGCAGACCCTGCCACTTTCCTCATTAGAACACAGCAAGTGCAGCAGCTGATTAATACCAAAAAAGTCATTCCTGTCCTTCCCTAGTGTGTATTTTGTGCGGTGCAGAATTGCATGCAGATTTGCGCATTTCCCCGCACCGTGAACAAGCCCTCAATGCATTACTGGATTAGGAAGGGGTTTTTTTTTTGCTTTTTTTTTAATATACATATTCAACTTCCATGGGTAATGTCAAACGCCTGACTGTGCGTAGGTATAACCAATTATATTCCGCCATTTTAGCGGCATCCCTTTTATACAAGATATCTTTTTTCTTTACAACACAGGGACTTTAAGCCCCCGTAGCCATCTTGTTGGCAAGTTTGCTGAAATGGCAGAAGTATTTTCAGGTCACGGGCACACAAAGGCGCGGAGATGATGTCACAGCGGTTGCTCAGTCGCCTATAGGTAACAAGCATCATGCAACGCTTGCCAATGCAAAATGACTTTTCTCCTATTTCCAGGGCCCGAAGGCCTAGCGCGCAGCCCGGACCGAGCACTGGCTCTGTCACAAGGTGTTAATTTCAGATAGGACGCGGGGGGCAAGGCCCTCTCCATCTCTTCTCCCCCGTCCTATCGCCTAGCAGCTACGGCGATGGACGGAGAACCCGAGCCGGTTGCCATGGCGACCGTTTTCATCCATCATGTTGGTGAAAACCCTCGGCGAGGAGCATCAAAGCGGCACTAATTCAGGTCTGACACGAATGCTAAAATGAGCTTTAATACCTGACCTTCAAAGCAGAGGGGAAAAAAAAAAAAAAAAAAAAAAAACAGGACGAGGGAGGCCGGCACCGACCTATCCAGAGCTTTTTATAGGACTGCGCTAATTAAAAACCAACCGTATAAAGAGGCAATTTTTTTTTTGTTTTTTAAACGCCTACACTCGCCCTTAAATTGTGGAATTAAAATGCATCGTCGCCTACCAGCAAGCCCAGATTTATAGAATCGTCCCCGAGCAGCCAGTCATAATTTATGTCTCTGGGTGCGGGCTGGAGGATTACAGAGGGAAGCTGATTGGTTGCCTAAGACAGCGGCCATATTTTGCAGAGACCTACTCAAGTGGAAGCCGCAGTTCTGCAGGCTCAGAGATTTTATAGAGAAAGCAACCGGCGGCTTTATTAGTAATAGCTTCTGGGGTCAAAGTTCTGGCAGATTTTTAAGCTAAAATTACCACCTGAGCAGTTTGGGAATCCACGCAAAAGTGCACAATAGCGGCATCTGCGAAATGCGCAAGAAAAACGCATGCCGCGCTCGGGGTGCCATTCATTGTTATTGGTACCCAAACGCAGCAAACATGCGCTTTTGCACGTGTCAAACAGCGGTAAAAAGAAAAAAAAAAAAAAAGTATGAAGCTCAATGCCCAAAAAGCTATATGAGCAACTCTGGCGCGTTTTTCCCCGCACAGGGCAGCCCATTGAAATGAATGGTCTACCCTGTGTGTGCGTAGCACAGAAACGTGCAAAGACCCGCACTTGCAAACTGCTAGGTGTTAACGTAGCCTCAGGTCCTGTGGACAGATTCTCCCACCTGAGCTGTGGATCTCTGCAGCTCCTCCAGAGTTACCATGGGCCTCTTGGCTGCTTCTCTTAATTAATGCTCCCCTAGCCCGGCCTGTCAGTTTAGGTGGACGGCCATGTCTTAGTAGGTTTGCAGTTGTACCATACTCTTCCCATTTTCGGATGATGGACTGAACAGAGCTCTGTGAGATGTTCAAAGCTTGGGATTTTTTTTTTTTTTTTTTATAACCTAACCCTGCTTTATACTTCTCCACAGCTTTATCCCTGACCTGTCTGGTGTGTTCCTTGGCCTTCGTGATGCTGTTTGTTCATTAAGGTTCTCTAACAAACCTCTGAGGGCTTCCCAGAACAGCTGTATTTATACTGAGATTAAATTACACACAGGTGGACTCTATTTACTAATTAGGTGATTTCTGAAGGCAATTGGTTCCACTAGATTTTAGTTAGGGGTATCAGAGTAAAGGGGGCTGAATATAAATGTATGCCACACTTTTCAGATACCGGTATTTATTTGTAAAATATTTTGAAAACCGTTTATCATTTTCCTTCCACTTCACAATTATGTGCCACTTTGTGTTGGTCTATCACATAAAATCCCAATAAAATACATTTATGTTTTTGGTTGTAACAGTGTGGAAAAATGTCAAGGGGTATGAATACTTTTTCAAGGCATTGTATAACCTAAGCGACGGCGCTTCATTCTGAATATCTTCCAGCCGTTGCTCTCAGCCTGTCTTGTAAACAGACAGAACAGGGCTTCTTCAGTGAGTGATAACCTGATAACCTTGTGTGAAGCCCCAGAGTCCTCTGGAAGCTCGCAGTCACAGGCCGGGTGTTACACTGTCCAGACTGCTGATCCTCGTCCAATCAGAGCACAGGACATGAGCTGACCGCAGGGTCATACCGACAATAACATGGACTAGCGGGCTCAGTCAGGGAGCCTCTGGCTACTGCCAAACCCTCCAAGTGATCTATTATCTCACAGCTGAGCTCCGCTGCTACAGAAAATGAAAACTTAACGCAACAAGAAGAATCAGTGAACCTTACCGCGCCTGCGTGGGGTCTGATTTCATCGAAGTTTCAATCTCTTGCAGCAAGAGTTAGCAGGTCTTTCACAGTACTTTCAGGGTGTCAAGGCAGCCGATGTCACGGGGGACTCAGAGAGAAGGGAGGATTTCATTTTTTTTTTAAATGGTACCAAATGCTATATTCTTAAAGCAAACACTTAGGCTGGGTTCACATATATGCGAATCGGATGCGTTTTTTAACTGTATCTAATTCGCATAACATGTGAATGTGATGGGCTCTCAATATGGCCGGTTCACACATGTGCGGGGCCGGCTGTGGTTTTCAAAAGGGGCCTGTGCGTTTTTGGCTCCGGCTCAGGTGCAAATTCAGGAAAAAAGTTCACATTTGAATGGCACCTGAACCTGTGAACAGAAAACGCACCAACCTGCAAACCGCAGCCGCATGTATGTGAACCCGGCCTAATTCACTAAAACTGGAGGGTGCAGAATCTGGAGCAGCTCTGCATAGAAACCAATCAGCTTTTAACTTCAGCTTGCCCAATTAAAGTTTGCCAAAAAAAAAAAATCCCTGGAAGCGGATTGGCTTCTACGCAGATTTTTCTGCGTTTCAGATGAGTTTCCTTTTTTGGGACATAAAAAATGGACATGTGACTCAAAAAAATGCACCAAAAACGCACCGCACCTGTAACGCAGTGGTGTAAAAAGTCCCAAACGGGAGACATTGTTTTTTGCAAGGTAAAAACGCAGGAAAAAAAAACACATCATTGTGAAAGGGCCCTAAATCAACCTCGTTGTATTGCAGCTCATCAATTCTTGGAGGTGGTGGCTGTATTTGTTTTCTTTTTTTGCTTTCCTTTATTTTCACCTGGTGATCTGGCCAGCGAGTCTGTTGTTCTACAGAACAAGCTGTACTGCAGATCAATATCAGTTACAGAGATGAGACAAACCATTTACCACTGACAGGGGTGCTTACAATGATCAGCTTTCATTCATGTATCCTTTATCCAAAAAAGAAAAAAAACTGTTTGCTGTAACTGCTTTTAAAGTTTCAGCTGTAATTTAGCTTCAATTTGTTAGTAGGATGCCGCTTGCCCAGCCCAGTACATGTGAGTGTAGGTAATGGCCTCAGCCAGCGCTCACCCAGGGCTTAGAGACAGGACTAGGAACCCCCCCCCCCCCCCGGTGGGTGCTGGGCGACAGAACCAGGAACCCCCCCATTGAGTGCGGGGCGACAGAACTAGGAACCCCCCCCACGGTGCCCACGGTGGGTGCGGGGCGACAGGACTAGGAACCCCCCCCCGGTGGGGCGGGGCGACAGGACTAGGAACCCCCCCCCGGTGGGGTGGGGCGACAGGACTAGAAACCCCCTCCCCCGGTGGGTGCGGGGCGACAGGACTAGAAACCCCCTCCCCCGGTGGGTGCGGGGCGACAGGACTAGAAACCCCCTCCCCCGGTGGGTGCGGGGCGACAGGACTAGAAACCCCCTCCCCCGGTGGGTGCGGGGCGACAGGACTAGAAACCCCCTCCCCCGGTGGGTGCGGGGCGACAGGACTAGAAACCCCCTCCCCCGGTGGGTGCGGGGCGACAGGACTAGGAACCCCCCGGTGGGTGCGGGGCGACAGGACTAGGAACCCCCCGGTGGGCGGGGCGACAGAACTAGGAACCCCCCCGGTGGGCGGGGCGACAGAACTAGGAACCCCCCCGGTGGGCGGGGCGACAGAACTAGGAACCCCCCCGGTGGGCGGGGTGAAATGAGTCAGAGGGTGTGGCCAGGGAAGGAGCACTGGCTGAGGCCATTACCTACACTCATGTACTGGGCGAGCAGCTTTCCACATTCTCTATACATGTTGGCACTTCTGGATGAGCGAAAGATGCCAGCACCCCAACTCCTGAGCTCCAGCGGGAAACACTATAAGGTTTTTGAGGTTTCAATTTGCTAGTGTATGTAAATCTGCTAGTACATCTAACACTCCCCTCCCCCCAGACTGACAATGCTGCTGCCCAAAGGTGCCCCCTGTGCTCCTTCATCCAGAGTAGGGGCATTCTAATACAGAAGGTGTGTTATTGGCCAGATCACCAGATGAAAACAGAGGGGAAAAGCCTAAAAAAAGAAAACTAATGCAGCCACCACATCTAATGATTAGTAAGCTGCAATATATTACATTTTTGGTTTTGGGTTTAATACATAAGGTCCTGTGCGATTTTGGTCTGAATGAGATGCAAATTCAGCCATACAACCTATATGGCTGAAATGGCATCACAGATATTGCATGTGATTTGCATTGCAGTGCGGTGAGAATCACATGCGATAACGCACAGCACACTAGTGTGAACCGGGACTAAGGGCCGGTTCAAACGGCTGTGTGGTACGAGACTGCATGTGATTTGCACTGCAAATCTCATGCGATGTCCGTGTGGTGCGATATTGCATCGCATTCGGACCAAACTCAAATCCATGCGATCCGATTCATGTCCGAACTGTCAGTTCGCAGTGTGATATGCGAGCTGAAATGGGGGTGTCATTAACATTGTATTGACACTCCCCACAGAACTGCTGTGCGAGTCGGGTGCTATGCGGGATCCTGCAGTGGATTCGTAGGGTTCCCGCATCGCACAAGTATGAACTGAGCCTTAGTATCATTTCTGTCCACTGCTTCGTTCTTCTGACAAGTTTTCCTGACACCAAGAGGAAAAAAAAGGTGACGGGGGAGGGAGCTCCAGCACACAGCCTGTCATTGACAGCTTCAGCTCTGTTCCAGTACGAAAGGGGGGGGGTCCCTTCCTTCCCTCCAAACAGCCCTCACTGAGCTCTGCAGTGTGCGCAACTTCAGCTCCATGTCCCCTGATTTCTGAAAGCTCAGACAAGCCGTATAAAAGCTGGACTGTCAGTTGCTGTAGACAAAAGAAGACTGCAGATAAACAGGTCCAACTTATGTAGGATTTGTTTCATCTCTGTGTGTCACTTGAGGCTAGTCACTCCACTTTAAGCTGCATTTTAAAGAAATATACATGAAAATGACATGACAGACCCCAGTGCAGTGAGAACCCAAACAACCACGTAGTGAGCAAATCCGTCCATCCTCCATATAAAACAGAAGACATGTCACTGGAGCGCTGCGGATGGAAAAGTGTTAACAGTAAAATCTGCTGGAAGTGATTGTCCGCTTACCCCGAGTGTTGGTTGCCATGTCAGCCACTTTCTGGAAGGCATCCAGGAAGGCAGCAGCTGCCACCACTGTAGTCCTGCAGAAGAAGCAACAATGAGTTAGATTGCAGCCTTCTCAATGGGGAATTTACTGCTCTTGTATGCAGGTGCAGCACAATACTGGCGACTGGTTTAGTTAGAAAAATGACACTGAATAAGAAAGAAAGCAAAAAAATAAAAATGACAAAACAGCTTGTAGCCGGTACCCAGAGCGCCCCCCCATGCGGCCAATGTGAGAAGCTGGGATACCCCCGGAATACACAGATTCCTATACAATTCTCCACCCAATGTGTACTCCCCTATGCAAAGACAGTGGTCAGGGGAACCCCTCCATCCTCCTGACTATGCCCCCCCACGGGTGATCACGCGCTGAGCTCCCTCCTGATTTTAAGACTTTGCGGCCAGGTCTGCTCAGATCATGCGCTTTCCAAAACACTTTCCAGGCATTGGCGGCGACTAACGCTTCTTATTCAAATATTCGGTCCGGATCTTCATGGCAAACTTTCTTTACTGATGAAAGTAGTTTAAAGCGGAGTTCCACCCAAAAATTAAACTTCCGCTTTAAGTACTCCTAACCCCCCCGACATGCCACATCTGGCATGTCATTTTTTTTTTTTTTTTTTTTGGGAGGGGGTATAGTTTTTACAGGCACTCAGCTCCCACGTCCAATCCTGGCGCCGGAAAGAAGTTCCCCCCCCCCCCCCCCCCCGTGTATATCGCCTGAAGCCAGTCACTTCACTGGGTATACAAAACCATTTTTAAGTAGCCCTCTCTATTTGTCCTGTTTACCATTATCATTGATAGTGATAGTCCCAAATTTTGGTTTGTCCCTAGGGGGGAAATCTTCCAATGGGGACACTAGTTCTGGTGACCCCAGGAAGTTCCCTTAAATTTGCAGGGATTTCCTCTCACTTCTCGTTTGACTATGGGACAGGAAGTGAAGGGAAATTTCCGCAATAGGACACAGATGGGGAAACAAAAATCTGACAGGGGTTATAATCCTCCCTTACTCTATCCAAAATGAAAAAAAAAAAAAAAAGTTTTGTCTAGAGTTCTACTTTAAGGAAAGGTCAGAAATGACTGTTCCTAAGTATTCCACATGACAGGTATCCTCTAAGAGCACCATGTACACCGGCATTTACAGCGAACCCAAGCCTAGTACATCGCTAGAATCAAGTGTAATGGAAACATTCGATGCGGCTTCACCGCCTGCTCATAGATCCTTCCTAAAATGCTACTTGCCTGGCTGCCCATGCATGCCCTCTCAGTTCAGTACTGAACAAGCATACAAATAAAGGACTTCTGACTTTTTTGGTTAGTGGCTCAGGACAACAAACAAGACCTCTAGCATTCTCAGCTGCAGGACAGACCCACCCCCACCATTCCCCTAAATTCTAATGGTTACCATTGGCATTCTGTAACCAAGAGCCCCGGTATGTTCAGAACAATCCATCTATTGAAATCATCCTAACCTGACTGTACCTGCTAGCAATCCACATTCCAGTACGTATACGGTGGACTGCCCTTTAAGGATAAAAAAAATAAAAATTACCGGCCTCATCTCCTTACCAACATCACCACCAAGAAACCTATTTTTACCAGACAGGCTGGTAAAATATCAGCCAGGTGGCAATCCTAAACTTGGAGCAGCTTTAAAGCCGAAGTTTAATCGGCTTACGTTTTGCCTTCCCTGCTTCTTCCATTACCCATCTCATCAACAAGCCAATTAATTTTTTATAATTAAAAAAAGGAGAAGTCCAGGCTGAGCTCGTTTGGCTGGGCTTCTCCTATGAGTCACAGGAGTGCAATTAGTTTTGCACTCCTGTGACCCGTTTTCAGTGGAGAGCAGTCTGAAGTCTGCTCCCTGCTGACGTCACTGCCATCAGTCGAGGCACCGCATCATCCCGACCTCCCTGGATCCACCAGCTGCCTTGATTGATGGCACGACAGACATTGTTCCCACTGATCATCAATATAAGGAACATTCTTCCCACTGACCACCAATATAAGGAATATTCTTCCCACTGACCACCAATATAAGGAATATTCTTTCCACTGACCACCAATGTAAGGAACATTCTTCCCACTGACCATCAACATAATGAATATTCTTCCCACTGACCATCAATATAATGAATATTCTTCCCACTGACCACCAATGTAAGGGGCATTCTGGCCACTGACCATCACACTAATGAGCTGCTGGTACAGCAATTATTGTCGAGGGTTCCGAGACCTGAACGTTATTTTAAAGGGTTTCTCCGTGTTAAAAGGGTTGAGAAAGGTTGCACTAGACCAGGCTCGTTCAACCTTTTTACTGCACAGGAACCCCTGAAATAATTTCCAGTTCTCAGGAAAGCTTTACAAAGCCAATTAATTGAGGGCAGAGGCCATTAATGGTAAGGAGGAAGAATGAAACCCTTACAGTGGTGGTCAGAATGCCACTTTTACAGACAGCTAAAAAGACAAGTGGCGCCATACTGCCGGCTTTGCCAAGTGGAATTGGTCCTGATACTATGCAGGCACCATCAAATGAGAGGTCAATCAACCACAGCTCAAGGAACCCCTATCAACCTCTGGAGGAACCCAGGCATTGGTCCTAATACTATGAAGGCACCATCAAATGGGAGGTTAATCAAATACAGCTTAAGGACCCCCTAGCAACCTCTGGAGGAACCCAGGCATTGGTTCTAATACTATGAAGGCACCTGCAAATGGGAGGTCAACCAACCACAGCTGAAGGAACCCCTAGCAACCTCTGGAGAAACCCAGGCATTGGTTCTGATACTTTAAAGGTACCATCAAATGGGAGGTCAATCAACCCCCATCAACCTCTGGAGGAACCCTGGCTGAGGAAGGTTGCATTAGACAGTAGGCTACATGATGTCAGGGAAGGATAAAGACCCTCAATATACAGTATAAATTATTGCAGAATTGGTCTATACTCTACAAATGAAGAAAATATATTGAAGAATCCTGCCCTCTACTCTACAGAGGACTTCTAATACTCTAAAAAGACACAAGTCAAAAGCATTTGTCTCGTCACGAAGCCTTCCTTAACAATAACTCTGCAGGAGCCGATCCTCTTTGTTGTCCCCAAACAGAAGTACATCAGCCTTGGTGCGCACACCGGAAATTGGCGGCTATATCTAGGTAGCCTTTGCTCACTTCGCTCCTTCTTAGTTGAAGCCAGCCTGCGCTACCCAGCTCTTGTGTTGCTATGGCAACAGATTCATCTCTTGGAAGCTGAGGAATAGCCGTGCAGAGCGGACTGCGCATGAAAGACGTCAGCTCTCTCTTCCCCCCTCCCCCGCCTCACTGCAACCCAGTTTCAGAAAGCATTGACTGGGATTTTCATTGACAAATTGTCACGGCTCTCCAGTGAGATCGTACTATGCGCATAATGGACAAAATAAAAGATTCTTCTTAGTGCCGGGAATAATGCCTCACTGGGGATAAACCTGTGATTATATGCGTTTATTTAGGACATTTCTAAACCCAATGCATATGATGATTCTTATTTGCAACGTCCTCACTGTGCGTTTACCGGTGTTCGCAAAAACAGAATATTGGGTGTCCATAGACAGATTACATACTAGATCTAGATGCAAAGATATGTATACATAATTTTTTTTTTTTTAAATTCAAGGCAGTGATAGTTGATCCAATGGGGTGGGACCTGGATGTGAGCATCAACTATTCGCCTGATTACCTTTAGGCTAGCCAGAGACATGCAGCTGTGTCACCGAGAAGGATAGGTGGGAAGACACCTCCCTGTAGACCAGTGGTCATCAACCCTGTCCTCAGGGCCCGCTAACAGGCCAGGTTTGCAGGATAACTGAAATCCATCACAGGTGATATCATTTGCTGCTCAGTGATTGCAGAATTCTAGTCTGTATCTCCCCAAGGTAATACATAAAACCTGGCCTGTTAGTGGGCCCTGAGGACAGGGTTGATGACCACTGCTGTAGACCATAGGGCTGGGACAGATCAATGGTTCTTGTGCATCTTCATGGCAAGTACCTGCATATACAGTGCCTTGAAAAAGTATTCATACCCCTTGAAAGTTTCCACATTTTGGTCATGTTACAACCAAAAAACGTAAATGTATTTTATTGGGATTTTATGTGATAGACAAAACACAAAAGTGGCACATAATTGTGAAGTGGAAGAAAAATGAAAAAAGGTTTTCAAAATTTACAAATAAATATATGAAAAGTGTGGGGTGCATTTGTATTCAGCCCCCCCTGAGTCAATACTTTGTAGAACCACCTTTCACTGCAATTACAGCTGCAAGTCTTTTTGGGGATGTCTCTACCAGCTTTACACATCTAGAGAGTGAAATTTTTGCCCATTCTTCTTTTCAAAATAGCTCAAGCTCTGTCAGATTGGATGGAGAGCGTCTGTGAACAGCAATTTTTAAGTCACAGATTCTCAATTGGATTTAGGTCTGGACTTTGACTGGGCCATTCTAACACTTAAATATGCTTTGATCTAAACCATTCCATTGTAGCTCTGGCTGTATGTTTTGGGTCCTTGTCCTGCTGGAAGGTGACCCTCCGCCCCAGTCTCAAGTCTTTTGCAGACTAACAGGTTTTCTTCTAAGATTGCCCTGTATTTGGCTCCATCCATCTTCCCATCAACTCTGACCAACTTCCCTGTCCCTGCTGAAGAAAAAGCATCTCCACTAGGGATCGACCGATTATCGGTGCGGCCAATATCCACTTTTTTTGAAGCATTGGTATCTGTCACAAAACCTACGGATATTGCTTCAAGGGGTTGTACCGGGGTGATGCCTGCAGCTGCAGGCATCACCCCGATACCGTTCTTTAGAGCGGACAGTCGGCTAGCTTGTGAGAACAACCAATGCGGCTCAGCAGCCGCTCAGCTGTTGTTACACCTCCTGCCGCCTACCACCACTCGCCCTGGCTCTCCCGTCCAACCGGGAGACCCCGATCCACCACGTCCGCCAGCTGGCTGAAGACCCGAACAAAGCTGATGCTTTATTCATCTCTGATCTAGTAACCCGGAAGCGATGTCATGACATCACTTCCGGATTACTAAAATCTTAAAGGTGCCAATTTTAAAAAAAAAATAGAAAGTAATCAAAAAAACGCCGATATTGACGTTTTGAATACTTTCAAGTGCAGAGGAGGGGCTTGGAGTCTTATAGACCCCTGATCCCTCCATAAAGAGTACCTGTCACTGCTTATTACTGTCACAAGGGATGTTTACATGCCTTATGACAGCAATAAAAGTGATTAAAAAAAAACACTATTAAAAAAAAAAAAAAACACAGTACAATGTAAAAATAAAAATTTCTAAATGTACAGAATATCGGCGCCTGAAATCGGCTATCGGCCTGAAAGGCAGAAGAAAAATCAGTATCGTATCGGCCCTGAAAGAATGATATCGGTTGATCCCTACCCACAGCATAATGCTGCCACCACCATGTTTCACAGTGGGGATGGTGTGTTTCAGGGTGATGTGCAGTGTAAGTTTTCCGACACACATAGTGAATTGCTTTTAGGCCAAAAAGTTAAAATTTTGGTCTCATCTGACCAGAGCACCTTCTTCCACACGTTTGCTGTGTCCCCCACATGGCTTCCCGCAAACTCCGGGACTTCTTATGGCTGTTTCAATGTATTTATTGGTTTTAAGCCGCAATGTAAGAAATCAAAAGCAAGCATATAGGTCGCCCTCACAGGGGCTAAGGAATCCAAAAGGAATATAAACATAACTATCATAGTTAAACCTTCTTGTGATTGGAAGGATATTGAAGGATAAATAAAGGTTAAAGGGAAGGGAAAAAGGCCATACAACCTACTCACAGTCCTCCCATGGGTGGTCCCATTCCTGAGACCAATTCCAAAGGATGGAGTCTGTAGGAATAGGAAGAAAGGAGAACCAGAAAGAAGGTAAGAAAAAAAGACAGTCTAGATAAGGAAGGAGAAAAAGGAAGGAATAAGAACTCAGACTCAGATACGCAGCCGGAAGCAGTCAGAGAAGGCCCGAACAAGCCAGTTGGAGTGAGGGAATCCCATAGGAAATCCAAGGTTCCCAGACTTTGAGATATTTAGGGTGCGAGCGATGCTAGACATCTGCTCATAGAGCATCAAGGCAGTCATACATGAACTTCACCCCTTGAAAGGCAACGCGCGGTGTCTTCCAGGCCTGGGCTATGGGCCGTTTAGCAGAAACAAAAAGATAAATAGCCAGCTTTTGCTGGGATGCGTATAGTCCAGGAATCAGGCAATGCAATCCCTGTGGACCGTTATATGGAAGAGGGTCTGGAGCAGGCCAAAAACCCTGGACCAGAACCCCACCAGTCTCGGGCAAGACCACCAGGTTTGCAAGACATCCACCCTTTGCCCATAGTTACGAAAGCATCTGTCACTACTCCCCGGGTAAACATGGGCGACCCGGGCAGGGACCCAGTACCACCTAAAAAGAACCTTATACACGGCTTTGAGCGTATTTGTATTAAAAGTACTTTTTGCAACTGTTTTCCAAGCCTTAGTCCAGTCCTCCAAATCTATTGGGGACTGGAAGTTCCGCTCCCATTGAGACATGTAAGAGAGGGATGCAGATGACGGGTGTCTGTTCAAAGATGCGTAGATGGCTGAGATAAGGCCAGGGGCCCCCGGGGCATGCTGGCACGCATGTTAAAAGAAAGGGTTTTTTTATATGGAAAGGTGGACGTATGGCGCAGGGCAGCAATCCAAAGTTTTAGTTGAAGAAAGTGAAAATGCTCCCCGGCTGGGGTCTCGTGTGTCTCACGAATGACCCCCCAAGACAGAAAGGAGCAGAAGAAAAGAAAAATGTTGAACCCGCGTAAAGCCCCGAGAGAGCCAGCAGGAGAATGCCCGGGGTTCTGTCAAACCTGGGGGAAAGAGGGGGGTTATGCGAGATAGGCAGCAGAGGCAGAAAAGACATCAAATTGCCAGAGTAGCGGACCAAATGCCATACCCTTAGACTATGCAACATCACAGGGCTCAAGGAGGGGGGGGGGGGGGGGGGGGGTGTGACTTATGGGGAAGCCAAAGCAAGGCCTGTATTGAATATGGATCATAGTTGGGCAGTTCAAGCAACACCCAAATAGGGACATCCAAGGCTGCGTGAAGCATAGCCAGTGGGGAGATCTGCGCCGCTGCATAGTATTTAGAAACGTTCGGGCCCCCCAAACCCCCTTGTAGCCTATGAACATATTGAGTGGATCTAGAAACTCTGGGGCGTTTCTGGGCCCAGATAAATCGGAGAATCCGATTCTGTAGGAGGCGAAGAAAAAAAGGGGGGCACTCGCACTGGTAACGTGCGACAATAGTGTAGCGCCTTGGGTAGGATCGTCATTTTGACAGCAGAAATCCTCCCAATCCAGGAGAGAGAGAGGGATATTGCCAGGAATGCATAAGGAAGGTTAAAGTGCGCAACAGAGGGTAATAGTTAGCAGAGAACAGGTAAGAGTAGGAAGGTGTCAGTTTGATCCCTAGGTAGTTGATCGAGTGGAGTGCCCAGATGTATGGAAACGGCTCTTGAAGCTGTTCCACAACTTCGGTGGAGAGAGAGTTACATTCAGTGCTGTTGTTTTAGAAAGGTTGGTCTGAAGACCCGAAAAGGCCAAGAAGCGATCAAGCGTGAGCTGCAGATTGGGCAGGGAGATAAGTGGGTTGGTCAGGACCAAGAAGGCATTATCAGCAAAAAGGTTATATTGAGTGCCCATGTAGGACACTCCTGATATGTCCATATTGGTCCTTATTGCTGCTGCCAGCTGTTTCAGCGCAAGAATAAAAAGCGCCGGGGACAGGGGGCATCCCTGTCGGGTCTTTCAACAATAGCTTTCTTCTTGCCACTCTTGCATAAAGACCAGATTTGTGGAGTGCCTTTAATGATTAATGCTCTCCTTGCCCAGCCTGTCAGTTTAGGTGGACGGCCATGTCTTGGTAGGTTTGCAGTTGTGTCATACTCTTTCCAGTTTCAGATGATGGATTGAACAGAGCTCTGTGAGATGTTCAAAGCTTGGGATATTTTTTTATAACCTAACCCTGCTTTAAACTTCTCCACAGCTTTATCCCTGACCTGTCTGATGTGTTCCTTGGTCTTCAAGATGCTTTGTTCATTAAGGTTCTTTAACAAACCTCTGAGGGCTTCACAAAACAGCTGTATTTATACTGAGATTAAATTACACACAGGTGGCCCCTATTTACTAATTAGATGACTTCTGAAGGCAATTGGTTCCACTAGATTTTAGTTAGGAGTATCAGAGTAAAGGGGGTTGAATACAAATGCATGCCACACTTTTCAGATATTCATTTGTAAAAAAAATTGAAAACCATTTATCATTTTCCCTCCACTTCACAATTATGTGCCACTTTGTGTTGGTCTATCACATAAAATCCCAATAAAATACAATTACAATTTTGGTTGTAACATGACAAAATGTGGAAAATTTCAAGGGGTACACTATATTGTCAAAAGTATAGAGACGCCTGCCTTTACACGCACATCAACTTTAATGGCAACCCAGTCTTAGTCCGTAAGGTTCAATATTGAGTTGGTCCACTCTTTGCAGCTATAACAGCTTCAACTCTTCTTTAAAGGCTGTCCACAAGGTTTAGGAGTGTGTCTATGGGAATATTTGACCATTCTTCCAGAAGCGTATTTGTGAGGTCAGGCACTGATCCATGTCTTTATGAACCTTGCTTTGTACACTGGTCCAAATCATTTGGTGGAGGGGAGATTATGGTGTGGGGTTGTATTCTCAGGGGTTGGGCTTGACCCCTTAGTTCCAGTGAAGGGAACTCTTAAGGGGTCAGCATACCAAGACATTTTGGACATTTTTATGCTCCCAACTTTGTGGGAACAGCTTGGTGATGGCCCCTTTCTATTCCAACATGACTGTGCACCAGTGCACAAAGCAAGGTCCATAAAGACATGGATGAGGAAGTTTGGGGTGGAGGAACTTGACTGGCTTGCACGGAGTTCTAACCTCAACCAGATAGAACACCTTTGGGATGAATTAGAGTGGAGACTGCAAGCCAGGCCTTCTCTTCCACATCAGTGCCTGACCTCACAAATGGGCTCCTGGAACAATGGTCAAACGCTCTAATAGACACACTCCTAAACCTTGTAGACAGCCTTTCCAGAAGAGTTGAAGCTGTTATAGCTGCAAGGGGTGGGCCAACGCAATATTGAACCCTACGGACTGAGACTGGGATGCCATTAAAGTAAATTTCATGTGCGTGTAAAGGCAGGCGTCCCAATAACTTTGACAATACACTGTATATAGTTGACACCATCCATTCTATCCTCTCCTTATCACCCATTACATAGTTTTAAAAGGTCCAATTCCTACCTTTATGCTGCCCTTACACGCAAAGTAGAATCCTAAAGTGGTACTAAACACACATTGTCCCTTCTATTTCTGTATGTGGACGATGGCACTCTAATTATTTTAATAAAAACATCCAAGTACCTTTTTCCTAATCGATATACAGCTGTCACATAACCCAGATCTTTCCCAACATGTCTGCAGGAAAACATTGGCAGAAGGAGCTTCTAGTCCTCTGCTGCTGGTCACATGTTCAAAATAAAATACCCAGCCCTTAGAATACAGAGTAAAAATAATCAATAAAACTGTTTTGAATGGTCATACAAATATTTGAAATAAAATCTTTATTTTTTTTGGCAATAACATGGTATGGGTGGATTTCTGCCAGTCACAGGCTATGTTACACCCTCCAGCCTATGTCTTAAAATAAGAGGGGAGGTGAAGCCTCCATCAATCTACATGTAATATCCCGCCCCCATTGGGTTTAGCTGGAGGAGGGAGTGGGCTGTCATTTACCACTGTGTATACGCCGACATGTGTGACTCTATAGCCACATGGGCTGCTCAGATGATAGAAAGGAAATGCTCAGCATGGAAACTCACTATAAACTGAGCATGTGCAGAACTGCCAACACTGCTCTGCAAAATCCCTAGCTGAATTGGGGACATGGATAGAAAGGGGAGATAGAGAGCAGCAGGATCAACCAGGTTTTTTGCAGAAAACAAAATCTCATAGTGACTGAGTATAAACAGCATGTAATACACCATTTATTGATAGTTTTTTTTATTTATGATGTGGGTTAGTGACACTTTAATCACTCACCGGAGCTGAGACTGTAATTTTCCTGCTTTGTTGATGAAATCTTCCCACACGGGATAACTTGCCTACAAAAGGTAAAAACAAATCCAGCGTTACAATAGGTTCCTATAACAAATATTCCATGGTATATACAAGAGAGGAGTACAAGAGCAACATTTGGAGGTCCTCCAATGAAGCCTCTGAATCTTCCATAGGGCTTTGAGTTTTATTACTTTTATTTATTGGAAAAAGGAAATATAAGACAATGTACAGAGGACTGAAAATCTTATTTACAACGGCACTAATACCTATTCACCAAAACTGGTTCCAACTGACAAAACGATATCATGAATAGGCACCAAAATCATTTAGTCATCTTATTGTACAGATGGTGATGAATTACCCAAATCTGAAAAATTAAGTCACTTTTTCCAAGTCAATTATACACTTAAAAAAAAAAAAAAAAAAAAAAAAAAAAGTTTTTTGCCTGAAGTTTTGCAATGCATACAAGCTTAGCACAGCCAACCGGCTCTCGTTTGTCTGGAATAAGATAACCCGAGAAGCCCTTTCTATTGCAGAAGAGGTGTTCCCAAACACACCCACTACAGGCGCCATGTTGTCACATGTAGAAAGGTTTTATATAATCAAAGTGCCAGCACTGGGAGGTCACCAATCAAATATACACCTGTCTTAAAGTGGATGTAAACCCAATGTTATCCTTTCTAAACTACTGCCATAGGGGTTATCTATAAGGATACACACACCTCCTGCATGTATCTTTACCTGTCAAATGTCTCCCCTCTGTCTGTTATGAGACCCGAAAAACTGAAGATTCTGTGGGCGGGTCTGTTGTCTGGAGCTCGGTGGGTGGAGTCATGATGTCAGTAGACTCCCCGCCCACCTCTACACTCCCCTTGTCACTATGCATTTTCTCCTGTGTATTTCTTACACTGAACTTCTGCTATGATCTCTAACATCCAGTGAAAAGACAGGAAAGTAACCACATGACTTCAGAATGCCAAATCATACTGAGGTGTGGAACAGCCAATCCTTGCAGAGCTGCTGAAGAAAGGAGTGGGGGTGGGAATTAAAAAATAATGCCTGTCTTAGGCTAGTGCACGAGATATGTAAATCACCTGTCACTCACAGCAAGGGGGAGGATTTGACAAAGTTTTTCTCAGTTTGTCAAGAATTGTCTCACTGAACAATAAAAGAGGATTGCTCAGAGCTGGATTAACTCTTTGTGGCAAGACTGGGCTCAAATGATAGGAAATCTTATACTCTACAGTATGAGAGATATATATATATATATTATATATAAAAAAAATTGGGGTTTACATCCACTTTAACCACTTGCCTTTCAGAAGTTTTACCCCCCTTTATGACAAGGCCATTTTTTGCGATACGGCACTGCATTATTTTAACTGACAATTGCGCGGTTGTGCAACACTGTACCCAAATAAAACTGATGTCCCTTTTTCCCCACAAATAGAGCTTTCTTTTGGTGGTATTCGATCAAATCTGCAGTTTTTATTTTTTGCACTATAAACAAAAAAGAAAAAAAAAAAAAAAAAAGACAATATTTTTTACTTTCTCCTATAACAAAAATTAAAAAATTCCTTTATCATTTTAGGCCAATATGTATTCTGCTGCATATTTTTCGTAAAAAAAAAAATCCCAATAAGCGTATATTGATTGGTTTGCGCCAAAGTTTACAAACTATGGGATAGATTTATAGAATTTTTTAATAGTAATGGCGGCGATCAGCGACATTGCGGCGGACAAAAGCAGACACCGACACTTTTTGGGGACCAGTCACACCAATACAGTGATCAGTGCCAATATGCACTGTCACTGTACTGATGACACTGGCAGCGAAAGGGTTAACATCAGGGGCGATCAAAGGGTCTAATGTTTGCCTGGGGAGTGCTTGCTAACTGTGGGGGAGGTGCTTGTACTATGGGAAGGCAGAGATCCGTGTTCCTGCTGTGTAGGAACACAGGATCACAAACTTCACTTCTCACAGAACTGTGATCTTCCTTTTTTTTTTTTTTTTTTAACATAGGCAGACTGCCGTTCTTCCTGTGTCCCAACTGATCGGCGTGATGCGCCAGTCCCGCTGTGTCCAATCACAGCGGGAGTGGGTCGCCAGTGGCACGCGTGCCTGCCCTAGGCCCGGAAGTGCAGGACCACATACAGGTACGTGATCCTGCCTGGTGGAGCCACCTCGCCGCAGTATATTTACAGTATACAGTTAGCAAGCGGTTAAAGAATATGTAAACCCAAAATTCTCATATTCCTGATATGTGTCTGCTGTACCATGTAATTGTATGAAAAAGTATCCCGTTCTCTTTGTAGTGCTTCCGTTGTGTGAAATCTGTGTCAGTCCCTCTGCTTTCTATCTAAATCTGACCACACTAGACATGAGAGCACAGTGTGGTCAGTCCTCTAGCTGTGCTGAGAACTCAGCCTGCTCTCCTCCAAATGATAAGACTTGTCCTGTCCTGACACACCCTACCCTGCACGGCCATTCACTGGGAAGATCAGTATGCTGCTGTTTCTCCTCCCTCAGCTCATTATGCAGCTGAGAGCAGAGATTATGTGATCACTTATTTAAAAAAAAAAAAATCATATCTGTACACAAATGTTCTGCCTTTCTTTTCCATTTAAAACTGAATGAGTTGTTTTACAAGGTGAACGTTTACAATCACTTTAAAAGTTTGAATCGGATTGGTGATGCGTCAAACAGAGAGGAGGTTAAAGTGTAGAAACTTCACCCCACACCCCACATGTGAGGAGCTCTTTGAAATTCTGCCCGCATTATATCACCTGGTGCTCCTAACACAGAGGAACTTCTCCCCCCAAGTGCCATCCTTTACGTTTTTTCTAGGTTATTTACAGAAAGACGTCCTCATGTCCAGTAAGTCCAGTGAGGTTCTGTAGGGATCTGCCCCTCCACTGCTGCTCACCTGATCCTGCATGATCCTGCATTGCAACCTTCGGCTCCTTTCACACAGGCCAAATCCGTTGTTTCTCAGCAGGAGATCTGTCCGTTGATCCCCTGCAGAGCATCTGGATGACAAGACCATGTCCTCTCTGCTTATGTACAGCGAACGTAGGCACAGTCCGCTCCGACTTGTGTCCATTTACAACCAACTGCCGTCTGATCTGATCCGGTCAGACATGGGGTAATGGATTCCCTTCCATTTGTTTCTTCTGGATCGGAGGTAGCCGGGTATAAACTAACACAAGTCTGTTTACATCCAGCTGTCCACAGAGGAGAATGGAGGGTCCGATCAGACCTCTCCGGTGAAAGGGACCTTCTTGTCCAACCTCATAAGGAACCAGCTGTCTAAGTTTTTGCATCTGGCCCGACGTGCATGCGCCATGATGTGTCCTCAGCGGACCGGTTGCAAGAACATGAAAGAGAGAGCTGGCCCCCTGATGATGTACCACAGTGTATGAGCTATGGAGTACCCCAGCTTACTGAGATAGGCGACTCAAGCATCACAAAGAGCTGTAGGCAACTGTATATATGTCATTGTCTGACATCAGAACCTGGGTGTTCTTTCCTGGTTCTTATGGTCTGCCCAGCCTGATGAAGTGCATGAGCATGCCATGTCATCAGGGGGCCGGCTGAAAGAACCAGGAAGAGGCAGCTCCCCCTGATGAAGTACCATATAGCATAGAGTACCCCAGGGCCTCCTGGGATACATGATGTAAGTATCACAGAAGGCTGCAGGCAACTGAATATGTCATTTTCAAAAAGAAGAGAATCCAGGAAGTGCAAGGATATAGGTTGTCCAAAAATGTATTAACATTTTTTTTTTTTTTTAAATTCCAGATTATGAGACAGGAGGAGTAATGACAGAAAGAGGATGGGGAGGATTAAGGTCCACTTTAAAGCGGGATTCTGGCCGTAAAAAAAAAAATAAAAGTCAGCAGCTACAAAACACTATAGCTGCTGACTTTAAATAAGTACTTACCTGTCCTGGGTGCCCGCGATGTCGGCCGCCCGAGGCCGACCCATCCCTCGGCTCCCGGCACCGCCATCCTAGGTAAGGGAAACAGGCAGTGGAGCCTTGCGGCTTCACTGCCAGTTTCTGACTGCGCACGCGCGAGCGGCGCTCTGAATGGCCCCGTGATTTTCTGGGAACACACACAGTTCCTAGAAGACAACGGGGCCGCTCACCGAGGAGCAGAACACGCTGTGGAATAGGAAGAGGCAGATTAGGAAGGCTGCCTAGCAACAAGGGTTAAGGCAAGTTTAAAAAATTTTTTTTTTTTTTTTCAAATTTTTTTTTTTTTATTTCTTTTAGGATTTTTGGTGATTTTTTTTTCAGGGCGGCCCTCCACTTTAAAGTGGTTGTACACTCTGTACAACCACTTTTACCTACAGGTAACCCTATATTAAGGCTTACCTGTAGGTTCTGGAAATATCTCCTAAACCTCCGCGGTTTAGAAGATATTTACAATAAAGCCATGTGCCGAGGTCTATGGTGCATGCGCACTTTAGAAAGGGCAGATCATGCAGTTTCTAAAGGGGGTCATGCCGTGACTGGCGGCTCCTGTGCGGGAGTGACGTCACGTGACTCCGGCCAGTCACAGAGCCGGAGTTCGCGGCCCCCGGAAGGAAGAGGGGTGAAGATGGACGCTCGCTGCTAGTGGAGACAACGGTGACATCGCAGGCTTCGGTGTCAGGTAAGTGAAACATAATGGGCTACTATACGATGCATAGTAGCCCATTATGCTTTACCCTTCCAGGGAAATAAAGAAGAAGTAAAACCCATCAGTGTTTACTTCCTCTTTAAGTTCAACAGAACAGCCTTTCTGGTGTTACTAGTTTGTTGTGCGTTTATTATTTGTTGCCTGGCATTGTGCTCTAAAATACACCCCCCCCCCCCCAAAGATAATTGCTAGGAAGGTAAAAACTTCTATTTTGTCCTATTACATACCAATACACAGGCCATGTATTGTCACCCCAATTTATGAATAGGTGGGTGTCAAGCTTGGCATTTCTACTACAAAGAAAAATATTTTCGGCAGAACAGGTGCAAATAAAACACCCGTCTTGCCCTCGCACGCACCTACTCCCAAAGGCTGTACTAGTTTGTAAAGACCACTTTAAGGCTTTGCAAGTTTCTATTGAGTTCCGAGGTCTGAGTCAATACAGCAGTCGATCGTTCTGGTACACAGCACCTGTACAGCTGTTTAACTGTTGTCACTGAACCATAGAAACAATCGTGTCAACACGGGTTCTCAAAGACGAGGTGGATATTCCAACCCTTGCAAGAAAGGTTTTCAAACCAAATATAAAAGAAACTTAGCCAGGATTGGACAAATCCCACAGGACCAGCAGCCAATACATCTGAAAAGAGACATTTTACAGTTACCATTTATGAGCCTCTTCAACAGTAAAACAAAAAAATGTGGTTAGAAGAATTAAAGTAGAACTATAGGCAAAAATGTTTTTTCTTTTTTCGGAGAGAGTATGGGAGGGTTATAACCCCTGCCATTTTTTTTTATTTTTGCCATCTGTGTCCCATTGTGATGATTTCCCTTCACTTCCTGTCCCATAGCCAAACAGGAAGTGAGAGGAAGTCCCTGCTAATTAAGAGAATTCCTTGGTGACCCCCAGATCACCAGAACTAGTGTCCCCATTGGAAGGTTTCCCCACTTACTTTTCTGGGTACAATCCAAAATTTGAGGTTTTCTTTTACATTCAATGATAATGGTAAAAAACGGGACAAATCGAGAGGGTGAATCTCCTCAGCAGGGGCACAGACAGCAATAAAAACTAACAGGTGTTCTGATTCATCTCCACTCTACCTAAAACAATAAAAAAAAAAAAAATTTTGTCTTACTTTAACCAATTCAGCTCCAGAAGATTTACCGCCCTTTATGACCAGTCCATTTTTTTGCTATACGGTACTGTGTTACTTTAACTGACAATTGCGAGGTCGTGCGACACTGTACTGTAATAATATTTATGGGATTTTTTTTCCCACAAATAGAGCTTTCTTTTGGTGGTATTTGATCACCTCTGCAGATTTTATTTTTTGCACCATAAACAAAAAAAGAGCGACAATTTTGAAAAAAAGAAAAAAAAAAAAAAATCCTTAAAAATGTTTTTTAAACACAAAATTTCTTCATCAGATATAATATATCTATATATATATAATAGAGAATGTATATAATATATAGATATAAGATATAGATATAGAGATAGATAGAGAGAGAGAGATCTATAATTCATAGCTAATTATATATAAAAAGGGGAAAATTGACTGGTTTGTGCAAAAGTTATAGCGTCTACAAACTATGGGAAAGATTTATGGCATTTATTTAATTTTTTTTTTTTACTAGTAATGGCGGTGATCTGCAACATTGTGGCGGACAGATCGGACCTGATACTTTCTGCTATAATGTTCACATTGATGCGATTTGGCATGTGATTTGACATGCCAAATCGGTGGCAATTGCTGGCAATGGCAGCGTCCGAATCAGTGCAACGCCGCACCGATTCCCAAAAGTGGTTTCTGTACTACTTTTGGCGATTTTGGGATGCAATTTCCATCAACATCTGTGCAGAAACCCACATAGATGTCTCTGAAATCGCCCCTGAAGTCGGGACTGCCATGTGGGAATGAAATCGTGCGAGTTCATTCCTGCAGTCAGTGTGAACCTGGGCTAAAACACATAAAAAAAAAAAAAGAAAAAAAAAATCTAATTTCTTCATAAATTTAGGCCGATATGTATTCTGCTACATATGTTTGGTAAAAAAAAAAAAAAAATCCCAATAAGTGTATATTGATTGGTTTGCGCAAAAGTTATCGCGTCTACAAACTATGGGATATTTTTAATGGGTTTTTAACTTTTTTTTTTACTACTACTGACGGTGATCAGCGACTTATAGCGGGACTGTGACACTGAGGCGGACAAATCAGACTTTTTTGGGGACTGTACTAACGACACTGTCAGGGAAGGGGTTAACATCGGGGGTGATCAAAGGTGTCGCTAAGGAGTGCTTTCTAACTGTGGGAAGACAGGGATCAGTGTTCCTGCTTATCAGAAACATAAGATCTGTCTCCCTTTGTCACAGAACAGCAATCTGCCTTGTTTACATTGCATCTGGCAGACCCGCTGATTGGCTCCCACTGTGTCCAATTACAGCAGGAGCAGGTTGCTGGCGAAAGTGCAGAATCACGTACCTGTACGCAATTCTTCCTGTGGCAGTCACCGCCCCGCAGTATATGTACATGAGCAGTTAAAAGTATATTTAATTTTTTACAGGTATTTTTATAGCACCGACAATTTACATATCACTTTACATATTTATTATATATTCACATCAGTCCCTGCCCTCAAGGAGCTTATAATCTAAGGCCCCTAAGGCTTAATGTACACGGGACGTTTTACAACCTCTCCTGAACGATTTAATTTGACAGATATTAACCAACGTTTAAAAAAAGTCTGTTTTGCCGTGTTTAGGTGCGTTTTTTTTTTTCCTTTTAAATAGTTAAAAAATTAAAAACGCAGCAAAACGCGAGTTACCGCGTTTACGCGCTGTTACAGGCGTTTGGCGTTTCAAATGCTTCTGAACATCAGTCCTGAATGCATTTTTTTTGCTTTCCAAAAAAAGCTTCTAACCTCAACTGCCTAGAAGCGACTATAAACCACCTTGTGTACATGTACTGATAACAACAAAAAAATAAAAAAAATTAAAAAAAAAAAAAAAAAAAAAAAAAAAAAAGGAGATTTCAGGGGCAGCTGAAAAAAAAACACCCAACTGCTCCTAAATGTCCGTTTACCAGCAGCAGTGTACATAAGGCCTAAGTCACACTTATACATACACATACTGGGGCCAATTCAGACAGGAGCCAATTAATGTACCAGCATATATTTTGAAGTGTGGGAGGAAACCAGAGCACCAGGAGGAAGCCCACAGAGGTACAAAGAAAACATGCAAACTCCAAGCTGGTTGTGGTGTTGGGATTAAACTGATGACCCTAGTGCTGATAGATGGAAGTTCCAACCACTGTGCTTCCCAATGCAAGAACAAACCCACAATGGGGTTGATTTACTAAAGGCAATTAGACTCTGCAAGTGCAATTGCTCTAGAGCTTATTAAATGAAGTCTGCTGACTTTCATCATCCAATCATGTGCAAGCAAAAATGCTGTTTTTTTTTTTTTTACTTGCATGTGATTGGCTATTGTTTTCAAAAGCGAAGCTTTACCTCATTTACTAAGCTCTGGAGCAACTGCATTTGCAAAGTGCCCAGTGTATTTGCCTTTAGTAAAATGAAATACTAAAATGGGAAAATAATACTGGGAGTATGCTACAGGCCCCCTAACCTGAGGGAGGAGGGGGAGACGGATCTCCTATCACAATTTGGATCAGCAGCAAGGATGGGAAGTGTTACCATAATGGGGGATTTTAATTATCCAGACATAGACTGGGCGGAGGGA
The DNA here is from genome assembly GCF_042186555.1 of Aquarana catesbeiana. Lineage (NCBI taxonomy): Eukaryota > Metazoa > Chordata > Amphibia > Anura > Ranidae > Aquarana > Aquarana catesbeiana. Next base: position 608,989,180 of record NC_133328.1, on the reverse strand, counting down.
ACCACGCATTCATCTAAGGCTCGCCAGTTCCTAAATGTCTTGCAGGACAATTTCATGGTTTAGATGGTAGACGCACCAACTAGAAATAAAGCATTACTGGATCTACTGATTACCAACAATACAGAACTGATCACAGATGTGGAAATACAGGACAGTTTAGGAAACAGCGATCACAGGTCAATTGGCTTCAGTATAAAAAACACACAAATTAGGAAACATAAGGGGAATACAAAGACACTGAATTGCAAAAGAGCCAACTTCCCTAAACTATGAACCTTGCTAGAAGATATAAATTGGGATAAAATCTTAGGAACAATGAACACGGAGAAGAGATGGGTTTGCTTTAAGAGCATATTAAATAAGGGCATTAGCCAATGCATCCCATTGGGTAATAAATTTAAAAGAGCAAACAAAAGTCCTGGATGGCTTAAATCCAATGTAAAAATGCATATAAAAGCAAAGGAGAAGGCCTTCAAAAAATACAAGGTTGAGGGATCATCATCAGCATTCAGACTTTATAAGGAATGCAACAAGAAATGTAAGGATGCAATTAGGGTGGCTAAGATAGAACATGAAAGACACATAGCGGATGAGAGCAAAAAAAAAAAAAAAATCCCAAGAAATTCTTTATGCAAACAGTAAAAAAGGGAGGACTGACCATATTGGCCCCATAAAGAATAAGGAAAGACATCTGGTTACAAAGGATGAGAAGATGGCGAAGGTATCAAATGTATTCTTCTCCTTAGTCTTCGCGAGGGAATTGGGGGGCTTCAGTAACCAAAACTGCAGTGTTTATCCTCAGGACACATCACAGGAAGCACCTCCATGGTTAACAGAGGACAGAAATAAAATTAGACTTGGGAAACTTAACATTAATAAATCACCGGGACCTGATGGCTTGCATCCGAGGGTACTTAGGGAACTCAGTCAAGAAATTGCCAGACCGTTGTTCCTAATATTTACTGACAGCCTACTGACTGGAATGGTACCAACTGATTAGAAAAAAGCCAATGTAGCACCAATATTTAAAAAGGGCCCAAAATACATCCCTGGGAATTACAGACCAGTTAGCCTAACATCAATAGTATGCAAGATCTTGGGAGGGGATGATAAGGGACTATATATACACAAGATTTTAGTAATGAGAACGGTATCATTAGCAGTAATCAGCATGGATTCGTGAAGAACCGTTCTTGCCAAACCAATCTATTAACCTTCCTTCTTGAGGAGGTGGGTTGCCATCTAGATAAAGGAAGGCCCGTAGAAAATCTGGATTTTGCAAAAGCATTTGACACAGTTCCCCATAAACGTTTACTGTACAAAATAAGTTCCATTGGCATGGACCATAGGGTGAGTACATGGATTAAAAACTGGCTACAAGGGCGAGTTCAGAGGGTGGTGATAAATGGGGAGTATTCGGAATGGTCAGGGGTGGGTAGTGGGGTTCCCCAGGGTTCTGTGCTGGGACCCAATCCTATTTATTTTGTTCATAAATGACCTGGAGGATGGGCTAAACAGTTCAACCTCTGTATTTGCGGACGATACCAAGCTAAGCGGGGCAATAACTTCTCCGCAGGATGTGGAAAACTTGCAAAAAAATCTGAACAAATTAATGGCAAACATGGCAAATGAGGTTTAATGTAGAAAAATGTAAAATAATGCATTTGTGTGGCAAAAAATATGACTACAGGAGATGGTCAGAGACTGCAGACACGCTACAGGAGATGGTCAGAGACTGCAGGCACAAGAGATCAATGCAGCCTTAAGAGTGCCCATCAGATGCAGCCTACCAGTGCCCATCAGATGCAGCCCATCAGATGCAGCCTACCAGTGCCCATCAGATGCAGCCTCACCCGTGCCCGGATCAGAGCGGCGATCTCCGTGTGTCACGGAGCTGAATTGCCCGGGCGACTGCAGTAACAATGTCCCGCCTCCTGTCATCACATCAAGCTGATTCAATGTCCCGCCATTGGATCAGTGCGTCGTCTGTCACAGGAGCCGGGACAGTGTTATTGCTGTCGCCCGAGCAATTCATCTCCGTGACACACGGAGATCGCCGCTCTGTGGGATAGGAGGAGAGGAGAGGAGAGGAGGAGAGGAGAGGAGGAAAAGGGAGGACTGGGGCGAGCCAGGAAGACGCCCCCGCCCCCATTATCGACAATATTTTCCTATCGGCAATGTGCTGAAAACTCCATTTTCAGCAGCCGAAATATCGGTGCATCCCTAGAATTCAATTTATAAATACTGTACTGGTGACTCCACAATAGGGATAAAACTTTTTCGCGGAAAGGAGTTTAACAAGACACGTGGCCACTCATTAAAATTAGAAGAAAAGAGGTCTCACCTAATACTGCGTAGGGCAGGGATATGCAATTAGCGGACCTCCAGCTGTTGCAAAACTACAAGTCCCATCATGCCTCTGCCTCTGGGTGTCAGGCTTGTGACTGTCAAAGTCTTGCTATGCCTCATGGGATTTGTAGTTCTGCAACAGCTGGAGGTCCGCTAATTGCATATCCCTGGCGTAGAGGGTTCTTTACTGTAAGAGTGGCAAGGATGTGAAATTCCGTTCCACAGGCTGTGGTTTCAGTGGGGAGCATCTATAGTTTAAAAAAAAAAACTATTAGATAAGCACCTGAATGACCACAACATACAGGGATATACAATTTAATACTGACATATAATCACACACATAGATTGGACTTGATGGTCTTTTTTCCAACCTCACCTACTATGCAACTATGTAAACCCCACAGTGTTTTTTTTTTTTTACAGGCTTTTGTGCCTTTAATCTTGATCCTGCCAGTAACACATTTCCTGTCCTACAGTGACAAAGTTCACTAATCCTACTGCATCTACGGAACAACAGGGTGGCCACCCTACAACAAGAAGTGTGTCCGGATAATAGAACATGTGTCCGGATAATAGAACATCTCCCGGAATCGGAATCAGGAACAATTATTATTATTTAACGTACTTATATATCGCCGTCAATTTACGCAGCGATTTACATATACATTGTACATTCACATCAGTCAATAAGAGGGAATTCTCATTAGACAGTCCTTTATAAAAATCATAAATACTTGTCTTTCACTGGGTAAAATGTAAGTATATGAAATGGTTGCTGGTATTGGCCACATTCAACTGGACTTTTTAAACAACGTAAATTTTACGATCCATAGGTGATGTTTTAAAAGCCTTTACAGGTTACCACTTTAGATGTAGAGGAGGTCTGGTGCTAGAATTACTGCCCATGATCCGACTATCGTGGCAATACCTAACACGTGTGGGACGATCGTCCTTTACCAATACTTCAATTTTAGCTGCCTCGGAGGGGACAGGACGAGCGTCATCAGATTACATACAGTGAGAATCTTCTGTTTACTTGGCGGCCTCTGTAATAGGAAGTCCCATCTCCTGGGAAGCCATAAGACCACTGTACTGTCTATAAGAGATTCTCACTGTGTGTAATCTGTCGGCGCTCGTCCCACCCCCCCACCCTGTCCCCTCTAGGCTGAAGATGGGCATCGATCAGGCTGCACTGAAGGCAATGGTGAGGCCGCTGCACTGAAGGCAATGGTGAGGCTGCATTCATGGCAATGGTGAGGCTGCTGCATTCATGGCAATGGTGAGGCTGCATTGAGGCACTTGTGAGGCTGCAGATGGGCACCAACCCTTATTTTGCTTCAAAGTTCCTTATTTAAAATGTAAGTTTTTTTTTCCTGAAACTTCCCTATTAAAATGAATGTGCGTGTTAAACGCCGATAAATACGGTAACTATCATATGTAAAAATTGCTGTACCTGGAATTCCTGGAGCCTGGAATGTATGAAACACAAAAATGGCCCGGTTCACACTGGTGGAACACAACAGTTGTACGACTGTCGACCCGACTTTGGCCTGCAACTTCAGTCCAACATCGATCCGACTTCCATCCGACTTTAATGAACAGGATACGATTTTGACCTGATTTTGAGATAGTCCCACTTGTCCTTTAACCAATCAAAAAAATGCCGGCGTGTTGGATATCACAAGTCGGATTGTTAAGATGGTGATCCGACTTTGATACGACTTCAATGATATTCAATGGGCTGAAATCAGACCAAAGTAGTGCAGGAACCCTCTCAGAAGCCACAGCCTGTCTCCTTCAAACAGCTACAGAGAAGGATCCTTGCTTTCTGTGTGGAAGCAGCAGTCTCTCCGCAGAGCTCTTACACTGAGAAAACAAGATTCAAGTAAGAACCCACATGGCTCCTGTATTTTGACAATATATTTTAGCGCGGAGCTCACAAAGCTGCCTTTTATAGAATAGGGGAACTTTATGATGATTTTAGTGAATAATAAAAAAGGTTCAGCATCAGAAGTTCTGCTTTGAAGGGAACAGAAACTTGCTGTGACATTTCACTTTAGAAAAACACACTAGACTTCTGCCAATGGCAATACATGACTTCAGAGCGTTATCTGTGACTGTTCAGACTCCTCTATTTACGACCAAGAAAAGCAAAAACATCAACCAGTCCAGCCAGCCCAATTGGGGATTCAGCAAAGAGCAAATCCCAGCTGATTTTTTGTTTTTAAATGCACTAAACACCCTGAGAGTTATGGATAATACTGGTGTTTTAGCATTAAATATAAGAGGCCGAGCTAGTCAGTTGTCATTTGCTGGCTAAATGTCACACACAAACAGTAATTATATTGGAAAAACACTTAGCACCGGCCCTGCAAAAACCTTCTGACATTTTCCTGCTAAATTGTGTGTGTGTGTATATATAACACGTATATACAGCACAGCCATATCATGACCTGCTAACAGGCTGGATTATGAGTAATTACCACTTGGGTCTGCTCACAAAAATACTATGGCCCGCTGCACACTGTGCTCCCTACAGTAAACACCTCAGACATGGGAGAGTGAGAGAGGAAAAAAAAAAAACGAGAGAAAATGCGCAGGAGGGACAAAGAAAGAAAGCACATAAGAATGAACAAGGCGTGTAAGACAGGCAAGTAAAGAAAAAGGAGCACAAAAAAAAAAAAAAGACAAAAAGAGAAACAAAAGAGAGAGCAGGGAGGGAAGAAAGAGCAAGAGGGGATGAGAGAGAGGGAGAGGGGATGAGAGAGAGCGAGAGGGAGAGGGGGGAGCGAGAGCGAGAGCGAGAGGGAGAGGGGGGAGCGAGAGCGAGAGGGAGAGGGGGGAGCGAGAGCGAGAGGGAGAGGGGGGAGCGAGAGCGAGAGGGAGAGGGGGGAGCGAGAGCGAGAGGGAGAGGGGGGAGCGAGAGCGAGAGGGAGAGGGGGGAGCGAGAGCGAGAGGGAGAGGGGGGAGCGAGAGCGAGAGGGAGAGGGGGGAGCGAGAGCGGAGAGGGGGGAGCGAGAGCGAGAGGGAGGGGGGAGCGAGAGCGAGAGGGAGGGGGGAGCGAGAGCGAGAGGGAGGGGGGAGCGAGAGCGAGAGGGAGGGGGGAGCGAGAGCGAGAGGGAGGGGGGAGAGAGAGCGAGAGGGAGGGGGGAGAGAGAGCGAGGGGGAGAGAGAGGGAGGGGGGAGAGAGAGCGAGGGGGAGAGAGAGCGAGGGGGAGAGAGAGCGAGGGGGAGAGAGAGCGAGGGGGAGAGAGAGCGAGGGGGAGAGAGAGCGAGGGGGAGAGAGAGCGAGGGGGAGAGAGAGCGAGGGGGAGAGAGAGCGAGGGGGAGAGAGAGCGAGAGGGAGAGGGGGGAGCGAGAGGGAGAGGGGGGAGCGAGAGCGAGAGGGAGAGGGGGGAGCGAGAGCGAGAGGGAGAGGGGGGAGCGAGAGCGAGAGGGGGAGGGGGGAGCGAGAGCGAGAGGGAGGGGGGAGCGAGAGCGAGGGGGAGAGAGAGCGAGGGGGAGAGAGAGCGAGGGGGAGAGAGAGCGAGGGGGAGAGAGAGCGAGGGGGAGAGAGAGCGAGGGGGAGAGGGACTAAGAGGGAGTAAGAAGGGGGTAATGAGAAAGAAAGAGCGAGCGGGGGGGGGAGAACAAAAAGGTGACAGAAGAAGGGAAAAAAATAAGGGAGGGAAGAGAAGGAAGGTAACAGTGAAGAGAAAAAAGGGGTAAGAAAACAAAAGGGGACAGGAAAATGACAGAACACAGAAGACAATAGTGCTATACAAACCAGTAACTACAGGATAATCCTTTCACAACCTCTCTTATGTAAATAAGCTTCATGAGGTCTACAAAGCCCTGTTGTGTCTAATAAACTGGAAGCACATTTTGAAGGTAGGCTACTACAAGTGCCTAGATGATATATACTGTTGGAGCACCGCAAACCCGGACTTCTCTACTACACAAATTACTTCTCCGTTACGGAAAGCTCCAACCCACCGACTTCACGCATTTTACTATTGGTCCCTCAAAGTGATTGCTAGCTGCAATGACCAGTGGTAAAACACAGAAGATAGGTTTATCTCAATCCATTTAGGACAAAAATTTCGATACAGAGCACCTTATTATTTTTTTTAGGCCCCCTGGATGGTCCAGCTGGTGTATAAAAGGGGTTTATTTAAAAAATAAATAAATAAATAAATAATAAAAAAAAAAAAAAAAAAAAGGAAGGAAGAAGAGGTGACAAAACTGGATTCATTTAGGATCGGACAAAGTCTCTTGGTTAGTGGAATTCTCTTGTGCCACCTAAGTTTTGTGCTTTTTTATTTCTGCATTAGGCAAACTGTATTTTAGTTTTGCTTGGATGGGTTCAATCAAATTTTTATATCATTGAAAGACTTCAAATGAAAAAAATTCCATTACAGTCTTGTCTTTCAATCGGGGGGCAAACAACCACCCCCTGTTGGTTGGTCAGTGGCACCCCTCCCGACACTTACCCCATCTAGGTTGCGCGTACTCTTCCCTTCTGCATCACGGCGGCTGCCACCTTGCGGCTCTTCTCTCCTCCTCACGCCCTGAGCCCACCCTTTTTTGAAGCCTATTAAAGCCTCTGATCACAAAACACACACCCCGCCATTGGCATTCATGATCTACATACAGGGCGCCGGACGGATGGATAAGGGGGGCGGCACCCATGCGTCCCTAATGGACGGGTCATCGCTGCTTTCAATCACTTTCACATAAGGATAGAGCCCCCATCTAAGGCAGGGTTTTCCAGCTAGGGTTCCCCTGAGCAATGTCTGCCTTTCAGATAAAAAGATCATTGGTGTCAGTGGGAACCTATCTGTAAGGGGGGGGGGGGGGGGGGATACTTTCCAATGATCATCACATTAATGTATCATGAGTGGTCTGTCATAAATGCCTCTGCCAGACTCATCCACCAACAGGTCAGTGTCCGCCAACCCCTCTCTTCCAATCCCTTCACTGGCTTTCCATTATCCAATAAATACAATTCAAAACATTACCAATAACATACAAAGCCATTTACAACTCTGCGGTGAGCTACATCACCAATCTTGTCTCCAAATATCACCCAAACCTCCCTCTTCGCTCCTGCTCTCTAGCTGCCTTGTCCCCCTCCCCCCCCATGCTCATCTCCAGGACTTCTCCAGAGCCTCTCCCATCCTCTGGAACTCCACTCTATGCAGCTATCTCCTACTCTGTTCTTTTTTAGGTGATCCCTGAACACTCATCTCTTCAGGAAAGCCTATCCTGCCTTCAGCTAACAGACAAATCTTTTATTTCTCCCATCAGTTCCATCCCTCACAGTTATTACCTTTTGTTCCACCAGCCCCTCCCTATTAGATTGTAAGCTCCCAGGAGCAGGGCCATCCTAACCCTCTTGTATTGAATTGTATTGTTACCGTACTGTCTCCCTTTATATTGTAAAGCGCTGTGCAAACTGTTGGCGCTATATAAATCCTGTATAATAGTAATAAGTTCCAGATATAGTCATTTTTAGCAGGAAAACTGGAAAGCTATTTCAAAGGTTCCTTTGTATCGAAAACACAGAGAAAGGCTGCTTTAACCCCTTTCTGCTGACCACCTCCCAGCCCTTTAAGGATTTTAAAAGCCAGGGAGGCGGAGACGGGCATTTGGGTCATGTGACCACTGTGATTGGCTGCCACAGCGGTCATGTGATCAGAAAGCTCCTGATCACTAGTATACATCGGGAGCTTTCCAGTAGCTGTCGGCTACCGTGCTGAGATCAAGTTGTTTTAACAAGGCCACATATATGCTGCCACTCGACATTAAGACCCACCACCAAGCGGTGCAGTCAGTGTCAAGGGGATTAAGGACAGTTGGGACTTTTGGGCTTCAGCACTTAATACCTAACAGATGCTTTCAGTATCAGCTTAAAGTGACAAGAGTCTCACTAAAGCCTACTTCATCCGGTGTTCTAGTGCACCTGGAAGGCACAGGTGCAGCAAAAGTCTATGGCAGGTTGTGGATGGTCAAGGCTGAAAGCTATGCCAAGTGGTACTGACATTTAAGGCCCTATGCTTTCAGTGACAAATGCTCATAATCAAGAAGACCTGCATTCCGGACATTCATCCCCGAAAGGCTAGGGTCCCAAATGGGAGTACCACTCAGTACGGCATCCATCTGCAACTTGCCATAGACTTTGACAGGCAGCAGGGCTGGATGGGATGCAAATAAAATGTTCTTTATTTAATGGTCTCAATGCTATTTCGGAAGTAAAAAAGCAAAGACTGTATTTTGGCAAAGGAACACTGAGAAACTACAAAACCAAAAAGGGATGGATTATAATTTCAGAGTTAATGCAGTTAAATAAGTACAAGCATGTAAAGCAGATCCACAGCATAAACTCAGCATTAACTTTACTATAAACACATGTTGTTTACGGGGTGCGGGAGGCTCTTTGAAGTCAAGACCACCACACTTCTCCTATTCCCTTTGGAATTGTAAAGTCCAGTCTGCAAGGAACCGAGGCAATTAGGTGGCAATGTTATTGTGTGCAGGTCAAGGAGGTCACCCTTGTTGTGCTAAGGCTCATGTCATCCGACCTCCAACCTCTTCTGTCCTTCACTCAATCCCTTGGGTTGTTTATTTAAACTTCTTTCCTAGGCAATAGATGACATGGCTTTCCTTCCACTTATATTTTTTTTTATATAGCTACCATTGTTAAAACATCACAATGAGCCAGATGTACGAAAATGGGTTCAAAGAAAACACCGGGCTATTAGTTTGGCCGAGGACAGGCAGATGCCTCCCCAAGAACAAAGGCTTTTAAGCTCCAATTCCAACAGGCCGTGGCCTTAAACTCTACTGAAATCTTCTCCAGTTCATTTAAACACATACAAACAGATTTTAAAGTGACCCTGTGATGAGTTTATAATTGTAAGGTAAAAGAACAGACATATCCAGTATTTTAAATGTTTACTTAAGTGTTGTCTTTTCCATAAATTATGTTTTGTTTATTTGCAATGTTCCTCTGAACTTTCTAGAACAGTGGTCTCCAAAATGTGGCCCGGGGGCCAAAAGTGGCCCTTTGCATACCTTTATCTGACTCTTAGGGCACTATTCCTCTCACTGACATCAACAATGGGGCACTATTCCTCCCTCTGATACCAATGATGGGGCACTATTCCAGCCACTGACACCAACGATGGGGCATGAATATTTCTCCCAATACCAAAGATGGGATATTGGATTACTCCCACCGACACCAGGACATGTTCTACTCCCATTGGCCACAGTCCAGCCCTCCTCTAAAGCATAGTAAACTGGCCCTTTATTTAGCCAATTTGAAGACTTCTGTTCTAGAAAATATGGCTACTCCTAGTAAGGCAGTTCCACCACTACAGTCCCCTTCCTCTATGCATGTCATAGCCCTCTCCCAGGGGTCACCATTGCAACCCAGCCCCGCGCAACCCCCCTGTACGCCTGGATAGGAGAGCATGTAGGGGAACCGATCCCTTAATGTAGCCTCTGAATACTCGCTTCTCCCCCTCTCACTCCCGCAGATATTCAGCGGCTGCAGGAGGGAAATGGAGGGCATCAGTTCCTCCCCATGACGCTTCTACTGCCTTCCTATTGCTGTCCTGCTGCCCCCAGGCCCATATGCTTCCCTGCCCCCTCCCCCAGTCACGATAGAGAGCGGGGAAGGAGTCAGTAAATGTGGAATTTACCAACCCCTTCTTTGTCTTAATAGAGTCAGTGATTGATACAGATTAGTGTGTGTGTGCGCGTGTGCGCGTGTGTGTCATAGCTGGGGCATAGTAAAGTAGTTTACTATGCCTCAGTTTATGAATGAACAAGAAGCTCTATATAGAGCTATACCTGTTCATTCATTCTGTGCAGCTGAGGCTGCAGAGAAAGGGACTGATGAATCTGTCCTCAGCCCGTTTCTCTTTCTCAAAAGTGAGACATCTGTTGACCCCTGATTTTTCACCAAAGCCTCCCAACGGAGGTCCTAAAAATTATGTAAAAATATAACATAGTAAAAAAATTAAATCAATAAAAAACGACTGACACCAGTGGCGGAACTGCCAGGGTCGCACTTACAACTGGGCTCCGGTGTTTTGCCACCATGGGGGGACCCCAAGACGGCAGGAAGGTGGCCCGCTGTGGGACCATAATAAAAGGGTACCACGGTTGGAGTAAAGGACCCCGGGGTCAGTGAGAAACCTCATGGTTTCTTGCACCAGGGCCCTGAGGGTTCTTGTTACGCCTCTTCTTGGAGTGTCCAATTACTGCCTGTGCTGGCCCAGCTCATTTGCCTCTCCCCTCACTTTCCTTACATAACCTTTTATGGCTCAGCCTGGGGAGTAGTTAAGAGAAATACTATAGAGTGTCACTTGACTGCAATCTGAGTCTGCTGGGGCTGCCAATTCTATATGATGGAACCCAGCAGCAGTCTCAGGGCTTTGGATATCAACACAAGGAAGGCTTTTACAGATAGATAACAAAATATGCTTAATATGAATTACAAGTATAGCAATTTTTTCATCATTACATAGTTAGTCAGGTTGAAAAAAGACAAGTCCATCTAGTATCATACAATCCCATATACCCAATCCTATACCCACAGTTGATCCGGAGGAAGGCGAAAAACCCCAAAAAAGCATGATCCAATTTGCTACAGCAGGGGAAAAAATTCCTTCCTGATCCCAGAGAGGCAATCGGATTTTCCCTGGATCAACTTTACCTATAAATGTCAGTACCCAGTTATATTATGTACATTTAGGAAATAATCCAGGCCTTTCTTAAAGCAATCTACTGAGCTGGCCAGAATCACCTCTGGAGGGAGTCTATTCCACATCTCTTACTGTGAAGAAACCTTTCCATATTTAGAGATGAAATCTCTTTTCCTCCAGACGTAAAGAGTGCCCCCTTGTCTTCTGTGTTGACCGTAAAGTGAATAACTCAACACCAAGTTCACTATATGGACCCCTTATATATTTATACATGGTGATCATACCCCCCCCCCTTAATCTCCTCTTCTCAAGAGGGAATAAATTCAGTTCCTCTAAATCTTTCCTCATAACTTACATGGGTCCAGCTTGCAACAATGTATGTATGTGCCAATCCCATGGAAACCCCTTGGAAGCTGGAAATCACTGTAGTAGACACCACTAGCTATCTTCTGGGTCCAGTGCTGGGTGGCTGCCCTGCAAACACAGGAGGTCTTCACATTTTCCCAGTGAATGCAAAGCATTGTCTGACTGCACAAAGTAGAGAGGTGGTGTGGGAATGCCACGTTCTCCACCTCGTCCAGAGAATATTTTTCATTTATTAAAGTGGTGTTCCGGCCGAAATTACACTTTTTAAATAAAAATACCCCTATAATACACAAGCTTAATGTATTCTAGTAAAGTTAGTCTGTAAACTAAGGTCTGTTTTGTTAGTTTATAGCAGTAGTTTGTTATTTTATAAACTTACAGCAGGCCGTGGCCATCTTAAGTGTGGGCATCTGAAGCAAGACTGTATTTCTTCCTGGATCTCATCCTTGCAGATCTCGCACATGCTCAGTGCAGCACAAGCAGTGTAATAGGTTTCAGGTCAGGTTTCCATAGCAACGACAGTGTCAGAGGAAGTTGCCACCCCTTCCCAGAAGGCATTGCAAACAGGAAATGATGCGATGGGCCACGGCCAGAGAGGAGGAAGTGAAAAATGAATACAGCAGCTATACAGTAGGAGCTGAGAATTTTTTTTTTTTTAAATATCCAATTTGTTTACAGTGCACAGTTTAGTGAGGGATGCTGAAGAGTTGTAAAAGTGGGTGGAACTCCACTTTAAGAAAATGGAAAAAGTGTTCACTGAATGGTGCCCGTGCTGAACAAGACACCTCCTGTGTAGCCGCTCGGCGTGGAACCTAAAAGCTAGTGGAGATCACTGTAGTAGCCATGCTTACTACAGTGATTTCCAGCTTCCACAGGGATCACACAGGTACAGCACATACATATTTAGGTTGGTCCAAGATGAATCAATGTAAAATGGCTATACCTAAAAACTTCATTTTTGTAGAAATTAATGGTCTGGCCCCAGCGTCTGACAACCTTCAGTGCGCTGCCATACCTGCTTCTGCTCAGCAGACACTAAAAGAAAGGCCTTTCCATACACAGTATGTGGAAGATGTGTCCGCTACAAGAATTTTATCTACAGACTCATAAGCAAGCCAAGCAGAACATTCGTTCCACAACAAAACGTGTACACAACGCCCCCAAGAAATATGTTGTTATGGCTGCAGGGAAATTTTAATTTTCTTCTGGCAGATTTTAGATCGTAACCGGCTGTATATTCAAACTGATCATTTCCCAGAATCAGGCAATGTAGAACTACCCTTATAGGATCCTATGGTATTGTCACCAAAATCCTACATAGGAGTTTGATACCAATTTTAGGAAACATAGCAATCAAGTTGCAAAAGGTAAAACAGGATTACCTTGTTGCAGAAAAAGTATGGCAGCTGAGGAAAGTTCCTGAATTAAAGTGTTACTAAACCCAGGACTCTGCATTCACTATATCTGGTCTCCCACAGTACACAGAACATGGAAATGCAATTATTTTAGTAAATATAAACTGCTAAATACCTTTTCTCATCAGCAGTATATAGCAGTCTTGTGACTTCTATCAGTGTCTGGTTAACCACTTGCTTACTGGGCACTTAAACCCCCCTCCTGTCCAGACCAATTTTCAGCTTTCAGCGCTGACGCACTTTGAATGACAATTGAGCGGTCATACAACACTGTACCCAAATAAAATTTTTATAATTTTTTCACCACAAATAGAGCGTTCTTTTGGTGGTATTTGATCACTTCTGCGGTTTTTATTTTTGTTAAAAAAAATTTTAAAAGTCCGAATTTAAAAAAAAAAAAAAAAAAAAAAAAGTTTTTTTATATTTTGTTATAAAATTTTGCAAACAGGTAATTTTTCTCCTTCATTGATGTACGCTGATGAGGCGGCAGTGATGGGCACTGATCGGCACTGGTTGGTTACACTGTTAGGCAAGCACTGCTAGGTGGCACTGATTGGCACCACTGGTGGGCATTGATAGGTGGCACAGGTGAGGCAGAATTGCCTCTTCCTCTTTGGGACCGATGTCCCTTGCAGATAAGCCGGTGATGGGCTTTTTTTTCTCCTCACGCTGTTAGCGTGAGGAGAAAAAGAAGAAAACGATTACCAAGCTTTTGTTTAGATCAGGTGATCAGCTGTCATTGGCTGACAGCTGATCACGTGGTAATGGGCTTACTTGGATCTGTGATCACCCAAGTCTCTGTGATCAAAGCGCGCGCGGGACGCATGCAAATTGGAGGCCTCCCGGAAATTCAGGTCCACGCTGTGGCCGTCATTCAGCTATAGTGCAAACTGCAAGAGGTTAAAGCTTGCAGAAGTTTTCATTCTCCCATGAATGCCCTAGAAGGCTGCAGGACCCCTGACCCTCTGTCCGGACAGTGCTGATTGGCCCTGTGCTGATCACATGCACTCTCCCAAGGAAAAAAAATAAAAAATCTCTAGTGATACACACCAAACTGACCATGTGCAGCTTGTCCCCTGGACTCTAATATCCGAAGAGGAGTTGGAGACACTGGAAGGTGGTAAGGATCAGAGAAGACAGGATCAAACAGCCTTTTACACAATGCAGAGGATTAACCCCTTAGGTTCCACAGTGAGTATAACAAGCATGCTTAAGGCCCTTTTCACACGGGCGGACCGGACACGTCCATGTGAAAGGGCCCTTACTGCATATACAGACTGATTTTAGTGTTGTGGGTTTAGTAACACTTTAAGATTTTCCTTTGTGGGTGTAATAATGAAATCTACATTATCCATGCATATTAGCTACTATATAATCTACTCACTGAGGGAGGGAAAATCAGTGTTAAAATGTAGACACGTATTAATAAAGTGTAGTTTTGGAATAAAGCGGTAATAAACCCTGACATTTAAATTTTTACCAAAAAGTAAGCTTCTAATAAAAGCGTACCTGTAGGTAAAATGAAGAGCAGCAGCCGGTGACGTCCCTGGCACATGCGGTTTGAAGGAACGGCATACATGTTGCCATTCCTTCAGATCTGTGTCCCACGGCCAAGAGTGGGAGCTGTGTCACGTGGGAGCGACGTAATCGAGGCTTGGCCAATCAGATGCCTGAAGTCCCCAAACCCGGAAGGAAGACCGGGTGAATATGGAAGATTCTGCAGCGGTGACAGTGCGTCGCTGGAGGGCTTCGTTTTAAGATAAGCCTTTCATAATGTGCTAGAATGCAATGCATACTAGCACATTATGATATTGCCTTGCAGGTGGAAACGTTATTTTTTTAACAGCGTTTACTACCGCTTTACGGCCTTTTTCACATGGGCTTAGAGATGTGGCAAAAACAAGAATTTTAGCGGCTTTTTTAACTACTGGCAACACGATAGCTGTGCACCTTCGCATGAGAACTACTTTGTTTTGCATCACGTCAAAAATTTTAGGGCAGGTCGAGTTCTCTAGGCTTTGCTGCAAACCTGCTGCCTCAATCGAATTCAACCTGCATTGCTTCAAAAATGCTATAGGCACATTTTTGAAGCATTTACAGAGGAGTGGGGTTTCTCAAACGAGGGTTCCTCCAGAGACTGCTAGGAGGTTCCTTGAGCAATGAGCAATTTCAGATTCCCACTGACACCATTGATCTATCTGTAAGGGGGTAATTCTTCCCAATGGCCACAAGTAAGAAGCATTGGGTGGGTTCAATCAACTGCTAAACTTTAATATCTTCGAAAAGACTTCAAAAAAGGAAAAAATATGTCTTCATTACAGCCTTGTCTTTCAATCAGTTTCACAAGGCCATAATGATAGAGACTATCTAACACAGGGTTTCCCAGCTAGGGTTCCTCCAGAGGTTGCTAGGGCTTTCTTGAACAATGAGCAAATTTCTGCCTCTCAGATAAGTTCCCACTGATGCCATCAATCTATTTAGCCATCTGTAAGTGGGGGTGGGGGGATTCTTCCCAATAACCAAAAGGGTAAGGAGCATTCTTCCCACTGACCATCACACTAATGTATCATGAGTTGTAGATATAGTATAGGGGTTCCCTAAGACCGGAAAGTTATTTCAAGGGTTCCTCTGTGCTGAAAAGATTGAGAAAGGCTAATTCACATCCCCTTGTGGAAAAAAAAAAAAAAAAAAAAAAATGAAAACCAGGAGGTGGGTATCTGGGCAGCGTTCATCAACGCAATTTAACGCATGTGAAAACCCATTTTGAATAAAGGTTAACGCTATAACCAAGTTAACCTGCATTTGTCTTTTTGCCACATCGCTAAGCCCATATGAAAGAGGCCTAAGTAGGGAAGGGTCAAGCCGGCCATACACGATTGGAAATCCGGCTAGTTGAGCAGGGACTGGATAAATTTTGATCCATGTATGGGCAGGCTGGTTGTACACAAGTCGATCTATTGTTTCCAGAACAGTCAGTGCCACTGGCTAAAGCGGGCAACACTAAACATTGTATTCTGACGGCAGGGAAGGCTCCCTGGCTGTCAGAATACAATAAAACAGCGGGAAACGTTCTCACATCCACCTCAAATGTGTGGATCGGGGGAGGATTTGGCTCGTTTTTTTTTTTTCATTCAACCTGCTGGTTGAACGAAAAGAAAATGAATCATGTATGGCCAGCTTAGCCTTGGACACTCTATCAAGTCTTTATTGCTGTGCCCCTACTGGGGAGACTGACCATTCTATTCTGCTTGGTAACATATCACAGAGAGAGAGCGTGATGGGAAATCCAAAATGGTAGAGTTGTTATGAAAGCAAGAGGTAAACATCTCCCAATGGAGACCAATGTTCTGGTGACAACTATCTACAATACTCACACTAGGCGATCCCTACTGTGCCTGACCAGGTTTAACACCCAGAGTCCAGTTTGGTTGATTAGTGTAATTGCTCCATACTGTGTTTGGGAAAGTTTCAGTAAATCGTGCCTTGGCTTGCTTGAAGAGGTAGTCTTGGGCATTGTTTGGTTGGATTCGAGTACAGGAACACTTGGGTCTGTGGCAGCGGTGATGACGTAAACATACTCAAGCCCAGCTCAGTTTCAGTAATAGGAGTGGATAGGATTATAATTGGGCAAGATAACAGGCAACCGTACCTAGTGTGCTCATGTCCTAGCGGCCATGTCTGATGGCCAATTAGTGATAGTTCACTCTGGAAATCACTAATACCAGTCCATAGCAGCGATTTGTAGCCAGCGACATCATCTCTATAGTCGCTAGCAATGTGCTGTAAAGAAGAGATTAATGCCGTTATGGGTTAAAGTTGCGCTACATCATTAGGTCGGTTTGCTCTTCTACGAATGACTTGCCTTCAACAATCTGCAGCTAAGCTAGAGAGATGAATGCCGAGTGACTGTTGCTGGGAAGCTTGATGCTGACATTGAATGTCGCTCGAATTCCATCGCAGAGTGACTGAGCTACAAATCACTGTAAGATCAGTATGTTAGTGATGCCATAGAAAATAACAAACATTTCCTTAGTAGGAAATTGCGTAAAAGAAAATAAGAATGCGGATTGCTGCAAATAAATCTCATATCCCGACTTGGCTCTAAGAGGTGATTTCCTTCACTTTGGAGATTTTTTTTTTTTTCTTCCTACTGTGTCTACAGGGCAGGGAATGGCCTCATGTACACTGGGTGTTGGACCCCGCTGCTAGAGGATATGGTGTTTGGCTGTGGCTGGGGGGCAGTTCTGCTGCCTGCAGCCTGTCAAACTCTATGGGAGTCTGTCAGCTCCTGTGCCTGGATGGGGTAGGGTGTTGCACTGAGTGGTATTACCATAGGGCAGTATGTGCCCAGAGACGAATGTCTGGACTGCTTACATTCTGGACATTCACGCCTGGATGCATACTGCTCTAGATGTACAGCTAGGTGCACAATCCAGCCCTGTTCAGCCGCAGAAGCTGTCAGATTCTTTACAGGCTGCCGACTGCATGGCCTGTACCCTCAAACCACAGCTAAACATCAGAGCCTCATGTATAGGTATACTCAGA
This sequence comes from Aquarana catesbeiana, assembly GCF_042186555.1. Taxonomy (NCBI): domain Eukaryota; kingdom Metazoa; phylum Chordata; class Amphibia; order Anura; family Ranidae; genus Aquarana; species Aquarana catesbeiana. The sequence goes on along the minus strand of NC_133328.1, from coordinate 608,971,809 downwards.
GCTGAGAAGGAAAAAATAGGGCACACATGAATGGGTGGAAGAGGAACCAGGCAAAATGGGTTTACTATATCAAGTGGTGTGGTCAGTAATGACCCTTACCTGGTTGGTCAAGTCTATGAGGCGATTGGGAGGAGCAGGAGAATATAATGCTAGGTAGGAGTGGTTTAAGGTCACTTGCGGAGAAGAAATCATTAGAAGAAAGTACCTCCCTCTCGCCCTATTTTTCAGGTAGTACTGTTATACTTCTTTTGTTGTTCTTTGACGTGGGTCTAAACCTGGTGTTATTGGTAAAACGGGACCCATCTTGGGTATGGTGTCCTCTAGTTCGGTTCAATGCATAGTGACCGGGTAATGGCAAGACCGGTGGGTGTTTGAGGTCAGCTGGATTAGCCCCCAAGGAGGTATTTGGTGGCTGGGGTCATAACTTAGCTAACTGTTAAGTTAACTGTTTAACAATTTAACTACAATTACTAGTAGTGGGGTTTTCCTAGGGGTTATAGGAAGATGTAGTTGTATGTAGTTTTGGGTAAGAGCTCTGATCTACCCTGATCATGAAGCCAAGTGCCCAGGGTGCATGAGGGAAATCTCACCAATGGGACACACTGTCCATAATAACCCCCAACTATTCAAAAATATTGTCCTGTTTACAGTTATCACCAAGCATGAATGTGAAGGAAAGTCCCAAATTTTGAGTTGTCACTAGAACAGGAATAGAGGGGAAATCTTCCAATGACCACACTAGTTCTGATCACAACCAGGATGTCACTTCCTTCGGAGGGGTTTCCTTTCGCTACTTGTTTTGGGGTGAGGGACAAGAAGTGAAGGGAAGTCGCCCAATGGGACACCAATGGCCAAAAAAAAACAAAACAAAAAACCAAAAGGGGTTATAACCCTCGCTTATTCTATCTAAAACAGTGGTCTCAAACTGACGGCCCTCCAGCTGTTGTGAAACTACAAGTCCCATCATCCCTCTGCCTGTGGGAGTCATGCTTGTAACTGTCAGCCTTGCAATGCCTCATGGGACTTGTAATTTTGCAACAGCTGGAGGGCCCCCAGTTTGAGACTCCTGATCTAAAATGAACAAAAAAAGGTTTGCCTTTAGTTCTTCTGTAATTGTTCCACAGCCTCCCCCAGAAGTCTGTACAGAGGTCAACTTTTACACATCCCATGAAACATGGCACCCCCAGCAAGGCCTTAGGCTCGGTTCACACTGCCGCGACTTGGGATCTGACTTGTGAGACCCCCAAGTCACGAGACATGTGAAAGCCCATTTTAGTCAATGAGAGCTGGTCTTAATTAGCACTACTGAAGTTTCAAACTTTAGAAAGGTTCCTGTACTACTTTAAGGCGACTTCTATCCGACTTGTGCCCATAGACTTTAATGGAAGTTGCCTCCAATTCCGATCCTTATCTTAATTGATGCAAGTTGTATCCAACATTACAGGAAGATTACACAGTCACTCCCTGAAGTTTCTTCAAAGTTTTGCTGAAGTCGCACTGCAGATCGCGGCAGTGTGAACCGAGCCTGATGCCCTGTACACACGATCGGACTTTCCGATGGGAAATGTTGGATGTGAGCTTGTTGGCTGAAAGTCCGACTGTGTGTATGCTCCATCAAACATTTGTTGTCGGACTTTCCGCCAACAGATGTTGGCTTGCAGGTTCTCAAATTTTCCGCCAACAAAACTTTGTTGTCGGACTTTTCGATCGTGTGTACACAAGTCCGTCGCACAAAAGTTCACACATGCTCAGAATCAAGTACGAGCCAGCCGGAAGTGCTTGGTCGTGTAAAACTAGCGTTCGTAATGGAGATATCACATGACTATTGAACCTCCTTTTTCTCGTCTCGCCGTACATCTTGTACGGCACTACGTTCGTAATTGTTGGCCAACATTTGTGTGACCATGTGTATGCAAGACAAGTTGGAGCCAACAACCTTCGAACAAAATTCCACGGTTTTGGTGTTGGAAAGTCCGATCGTGTGTATGGGGCATTAGAGTTCTCACTGAATTAGATGTTGCAGAGTTCTGAATTTTTACCCGCCTTGTTGGTACTTGTCATGTGATTACATTAAAAGGCAGAACTCTGTTGGCACGTGCAATGCTAGTGCCTATTTAAATATTTACAGAACAGAAGCAAGTATGGATCTGCAATAAAGTTTGCTTAAATCCTTGTAATGTATACAAAGGTCTGACCTAGAGGAGACTGTTAGTTCTCAACAAAATCTGAGTTTTGCGGTCACAGTTGGGCACATCTAACGCTGGAGAGCCATTTCTGCCTATTGATATGTATATGACATCTACAATACAAAGGATAGGAGAACATAATTCGTAAGCAGACGGGAGGACTTCACCCCCTCTGGTTGCAAGTACGTAAATCACACAGACACATGTTTTGGCAGCCTGAGCCTTTGTACATGGGTCCTTTATGGCCCACACCTGCACTGTGTTATACACATTGTAATTATCATTACGCAGATAGAGGTAGGGGGCCATTGTACTCTGATGTCCCTCATCTGGAACCTCTATGCCTCCTGCTTTTCAATTTAAGAGCACTGACTTCCCTCGCTCACAAAAGTGGGGATGGGCAGCATTTATCAACAGCTGTGCAAGAGTGAAAATTACACAATACAGCGGGGAAAAATATGTCTCAAAAATTTACCCAGCTAAAGTGGGGGAAAAAAAAAAAAAGCCTGGAGGTCATCCTGCTTGACCAGAAGACCCAGAATGTCCTGCCATTTATTGGCCATACTGAAGTTTTATTAAGACATTGAGGCTTGTTTTATTCAGGCTGGCCTCACATGCACGCATTGTGGTAATGCAATGCACATTAATGAATCGCATTATGTGAAGCGCACTGCAGTGCCATTCATTTAGCACAGTACAGACGATGAAGACATACAGCATACATTGGCAAAACATGTACATAGTGCTTTCCTAAAAATGGTGCAGGGAAATTTCTCATTCATTGCGTTGGGAAGGACACCGAGAACGACCTAACCTCCCCATGGCCTCCTAAGATACTCATGTCACACATCCCAGGAGGCTTCAGGTCAACAACTGAAAATGCGCATGTCCCGCCGTGTGGAGCTGGTTCTTTCTTCCAGCTTGATGATGCGCCGTGGTGCATGCGTGTCACCAGATGGCTAACTGCAAGAACAAAGAAACAACCTGCCAACGATGGCATCATAGAGCAAGATGGTGACACGGGAAAAGAGGAAGAGCAGCGGATCACTACAGGATGCCACCAGATGTGCAAGTATGCTTATTGAGCATAACCCAGCAAACAAGGTGGAGGATTGAGAAAAAAAAAAAAAAAAAAAAGTAAAAAAAAAAAAAAAAAAAAAAAAGTTTAAAAATGGGGGCATGTAGTTCCTTTAACGCAAGCAGTGACGGGCATGCACCACCTCGCATCAGGGGCTGCAAAAAACAGTTTGCACAATAAAACTATGTTCACTTTAACGTGCTGTCAAAAACCCATTTTTACAGTGGATTACATTCTATTGCATGCAAAGTACTGTTTTCAAGAGGACCTGTGCCCACCAATATTTTGCACAGCAGTGCATCAATGAGAGTTTTCAATTGGTTACCTCGAGAGGCATGGGGGCCGATTCACACAATGCAGTGTGGTAATGAACCAGTGTTAAAATGCATTGTTTTAACATCCGGCTGCAGGCTTGTGATCTATACCTGATCCTGTGTTAGCAGTAGAGGTCGACCGATATATCGGCCGATATTTGGCGTTTTTTACTTAATCGGCATCGGCCGATTGTGCTGATAAAAAAGGCCGATTATAACTTCAGCCGTGACTTGCAAATGACTTCTGTAATAGAGTCAATGCAAGTTTCCTTAAAGGGGTTGTAAAGGTAAAAATTTTTTCACCTTAATGCATTCTATGCATTAAGGTGAAAAAACTTTTGACAGTACCGCCGCCCCCAGCCCCCCCGTTTTACTTACCTGACGCCTCGAATCTTCGCTCCTCGTCCTCGTCAGCTTCATTGCAGCTCAGCCTGGTCGCTGATTGGCTGCAGTGGATGGATTGAAAGCAGCGCAGCCATTGGCTCGCGCTGCTGTCAATCACATCCGATGACGCGGCGCGCCGGGGGGCGGGGCCGAGTGATACAGCGAGCGGCTATAGCCGCCGGCTGTATCACGGGAGCGCGCCCGCAAGCACTCACCACCGTGCGAGGGAGCTCGCATGAAGGTGGTAAATGCTTGCGGGGAGGAGCTGAAACAGCCGCCGAGGGACCCCAGAAGACCAGGTTCGGGGCCACTCTGTGCAGAACGAGCTGCACAGTGAAGGTAAGTATAACATGTTTGTTATTTTAAAAAAAAAAAAAAAAAAACAACTTTACAACCCCTTTAAGTTATCTGTGGAGAGGATTCTCTCCTCCTCTGGGCAGCCTGCCAAGTCTGATAAGAAGATACATTGCATCTTTCAGGTTCTTTTTATCAATAGACTGAACTCTGTGTGTAGAAGTTCTCAGTTTAACCATTTAAAGACTAAGGCCTCTTTCACACGAGGCGGGCTCCGTTTCTACGGAGCCCGCCTCGGTCCGCCGGCTCAGCGGGAGATCAGTCCGTTGATCTCCGCTGAGCCGGCGGATGACAGGTCCCTCTCTGCTCACTGAGCGGGGAGGGGCTTGTCAGGCGCCGCTGCCGCCTATGGAGGGATCGGACGAAAACGCACAGCGTGTCCGTTTTCGTCAGATCTCACCCGATCCGATAGCGACGGATCTGGACGTAGAGCCATACGTCTGCTTTTAGCGGATCGGACGGGGTCGGATGTCAGCGGACATGTCTCCGCTGACATCCGACGCTCCATAGGCTAACATGGAGCGCCCGTTCAGGTCCGCCGTCAAAACTGACAGGCGGACCTGAACGGTCCGATCGTGTGAAAGGGGCCTAAATCTTTTCTGACACTTGTTGCTTACAAGTAAAAATCCTGTATTTTCTGCTAGAAAATCACTTAGAACCCCCAAACATTATATATATTTTTTTAGCAGAGACCCTAGGGAATAAAATGGTGATTGTTGCAATATTTTATGTCACACGGTATTTGCGCAGCGGTCTTTCAAACGCAATTTAAAAAAAAAAAAATACAGTAATGAATTAAAAAAAAAACCTAAGCAGTAAAGTTAGCCCATTTTTTTTCGTCCAAAAGTTTTGATTACCTGTTTTTGTGTATTTATTATTTAAGATATTTTTTTTTTTTTTTTTCTAAATTATACATACAAGTGAACTGATTGGAGGTTTGTTTTGTTTAAAGTTTAAATGAAAAAAAAATTCTGTATTACTTAAGGCTGCTTTCACACTGGAGCAGGCATGCGTTGATGGTAAAACGCTGCTAGTTTTAGCGGCACTTTACCGTCATTTTAGAGGCACTATTCGGCTGCTAGCGGGGAGCTTATAACCCAGCTAGCGGCCGAGGAAGGGGTTAAATGCGCCCCTGCCAAAACACTTTGCAGGCGCTTCGGCAGCGGTGCGCATTCATTTCAATGGGCAGGAGTGGTGGAGGAGCGGTGGAGGAGCGGTATACACCGCTCCAAAGATGCCGTTTGCAGGACTTTTTTTACATCCTGCCAGCGCATCGCCTCAGTGTGAAAGCACTCGGGATATCACACTGAGACTGCAGGGGAGCCGTTTTACAGGCGCTATTTTTAGCCCAAAAGCGCCTGAAAAACGCCCCAGTGTGAAAGGGGTCTAACTGTTAGATTTTATGAGATGAAGGGAAAAAAGAAAGGAAAAAAAAAAAAAAATCGGCCAAATATATCGGCCCAAAAAAATCGGCATCACATATCGGCCATCGGCCACTGCGATTTCTAAATATCGGCATCGGCATCGGCCAGAGAAAAGCCCATATCGGTCGACCTCTAGTTAGCAGCACCCGATTTTGGAGCTGAGCTGCTAGGGATGTGTGCTGGGACCTCCGGGGAACCGCCGAAGACGGCCAAATATGGGCCCCCCTGGCCCAAAACGCCGGGAGAACGACTGGCCCACTTTGCATGGGGCTCTCAAAATGGCGCTGGAGACCGGGAGGAAGAGGAATGTCCGCCGCTACAGAGGTCTGTGGAGAAGTCACATACAAACCAACCCCCCCCCCCCCCGCCCGCCCCACCAGACTGGGCAGGTCCCAGACCCCAGAGGCTTATGTACAGAGGAGACAGAGATCACAGGACAGACTAAATGACCGCATGATCAGAGCTGGCAGGGTGGTGGAGGAATAAAATGAACCGTCCCTTACACAGATAATGGCTGCAATACAGGGATGTCAGAACAAACGGATTGATAATTTTGGGGAACTTAAGCTGGAGTTCTCATTCATGAAGCATGATATGCAGAAACTTAGGGAAAAGGCTCAGGCTGCAGACCATCGCATTGCCTCCCTGGAAGATACTGTCAGGCCTCTGGACATTGCTGTGCAGTTGACCAAGAAAACCCTCTCTGAACACACTTTAAAGATGGCTGACATGGAAGATCGCATGAGAAAGAATAATATACGGCTTGTGGGGTTCCCTGAGAGGGTGGAGGGGAGACACCCGGAAGAATTTCTGGAGAACTGGCTTGGCAAGCACTTGGCTCCTGATACTTTCACCAAAATGTTTGCTATTGAACGGGCAACACCGTGTCCTGGGCCACGCTCCACCAAAGGGAGCACCTCCCAGATCTATGACAGCAAAGGTATTACATTTCTGTGACCGGGAGAATATTCTGAAGGGAGCTAGGACTGGCACTGAGCTGGAGTTTAATGGATACCGAATATCCATTTACCCTGACTTTTCAGCTGCCACTCAGAAACATTTCAACCAATAAAAAAAGCATCTTAGTGATCTTAACTTGATCTTCAGTATGTTATATCCTGCTAAACTGCGCATTGTGGAAAATGGAAAAGCCTGGGATTCAAAACCATTGTTCTATTTTGCAATAATACTGGGTCTCCTCTTATCCAATGGGAGGCCTTTAAGGCCACTCTGAGGGGGGTGTTTATGGCGGAGGTGAGCGGGTTGAAAAAAACAGTTAGCCTCTACAGTGCAGGATAGGGAAACATAAGTATCACTAGCAGAAGTAGAATATGTCCCGGAGGCCACTAGAGAGAGACTGCTGAAACTACAGGAAAGAACTAGGAAATACCGTACGATTTTGACTGACCAAACCACAAAACTTAGACTTGCACAGTGAAGGCACATCTTTGAGTTCAGGGACAAGAATAGAAGGCTCCTGGCATACCTGGCAAGGCCAGAATACCTCCCTGTGTATATTAGACGTTTATATGACAGGCAGGGGTCTGAGATTTGTGACTCGGCTGGAATCCTTGCTCAATTCTATAAGGAACTTTATGTGTCATGTCCTGCTGTGGGGGGAGAAGTATCAGAGTCTTACCTGGCTGATATTAACCTGCCTATGCTGACAAACAAAGACAGTGCTGCTTTAGAAGCATATTTCACAGTAGAGGAGGCGATCTCTTCCTTTGCACCTCAGAAATCTCCAGGTCTTGATTGTCTCCCCTCGGCGTGGTACCGCACTTTAAAATGTGGTCTAGCGCCTCACCTGCTGCAAGTGTTTAATCCGGCTAGGTCGGATGGTAGATTGCCCCCCTCTATGAGGGAAGCGTTGGTCGTTCTAATCCCAAAAGGTGGGAAGGATCCTCGGGAGTGTGACTCCTATCGTCCAATCTCGCTGATGAATGCGGATACCAAAATTCTGGCTAAAATTATTGCAGGGAGGTTACAAACAGTTATCCTAAAATTGGTGGATGCAGACCAGACGGGATTTATCCAGGGGAGATGTGCACAGATGAACATTAGGAGACTCCTTGTGAACCTCCAGACTGTACATGACATCTCCGGGACAAAAGTAGTAGCCACCTTAGATACAAAAAAGGCTTTTGACTCAGAGTGGGCATACTTGTTTCGCCTTTTAGAAACCTAGTCTTTGGACCGGTCTTTATCTCCTGGTTGCGGCTGCTGTGCACAGATCCACTGGTCAGAATGAGGGTTAATGGTATTATCTCAGACCCCTTCCCTATATCCAGGGGAACCACGCAGGAGTGCCCACCGTCACCCCTCCTGTTTGCTCTGGCCATAGAGCCCCTGGCAGTAAAGCTGAGATCTACTCCTACTCTGTCGGGTCTGCGAATTGGGGAGTTTAAAGAACGGGTGTCTCTCTATGCAGATGATATGCTTTTGTATCTGCAAGATCAGGGACCCTCGCTTTCGGGGGCCTTCAGGCTGACTCAGGAATTTGGAGCTTACTCAGGATTTCAAATTAAAGGGGTTGTAAAGGTGTTTTTTTTTTTTTTTAAAAATAACAAACATGTCATACTTACCTTCACTGTGCAGCTCGTTCTGCACAGAGTGGCCCCGAACCTGGTCTTCTGGGGTCCCTCGGCGGCTGTCTCAGCTCCTCCCCGCAAGCATTTACCACCTTCATGCGAGCTCTCTCGCACGGTGGTGAGTGCTTGCGGGAGCGCTCCCGTGATACAGCCGGCGGCTATAGCCGCTCGCTGTATCACTCGGCCCCGCCCCCCGGCGCGCCGCGTCATCGGATGTGATTGACAGCAGCGCGAGCCAATGGCTGCGCTGCTTTCAATCCATCCACTGCAGCCAATCAGCGGCCAGGGTGAGCGGAGGAACAGATGTCGGGAACGCGAAGCTGACTTTCGAGGCGTCAGGTAAGTAAAACGGGGGGGCTGGGGGCGGCGGTTCTGTCAGAAGTTTTTTCACCTTAATGCATAGAATGCATTAAGGTGAAAAAACTTTTACCTTTACAACCCCTTTAATGCGACAAAATCCTCCCTTTTTCCCCCCATAGATGATGCAGTGGTTCCTCTATCTGAATGTCCCATTCCTTTGTCTACTTCTTTTAAATATTTAGAAATTGTGGTACAGCTCCCTATTTCACAGTTTCTGGAGACTAATCTGTCACCAATTATCGGGGCCTTTAGAGAGAAGGTACAGAAATGGCGAAATTTGCCGATCACATTGATGGGATGAATAAATTTGTTAAAGATGATTTTACTCCCTAAATTTCTCGACATCCTCTCGAACGCCACGGTCTTTGACACTGCAAATTTTCAGAACCATTGATTCCATTATTGTGGGATTCCTGTGGGGATCACAAGCCCCCAGAGTCACTCTAGCTGTTCTAAAATTACCAGTTACAATGGGGTGGGGGGGGGGGGGTGGGGTTGGCCCTTCCGGACTTGCGCTTTTTTTTATTACACCACAATTGTCCTTTCTACACTGTAGACTTGTTCCCCAGACACCCAATGCCACTACTCTATTGGAAGCAGCGGTTGCCACCTCGCAAGAAGCCCTACTAAATATGGTCTACAGGAAGGGGATCTCGGGGAGGAAGGTGGGATCAGTCATGGCGCTTCCTGGTAAAATATACCATCTCTGTTCCCAACGGAGAAAGGATGGGCTCCTATGGCTATCCCCAAATAACCCTTTGTGGTGTAATAAATCCTTGGAGGATTTTTTTTTTAATTAACAGACAGATATGGGCAAAGTATGGCATAAAATATTTACATCATATATGTCAGGACAATGGATTGTCCACTTTAACACAACTGAGGGAACAATTTGGAATACCCAAGACGTGGCATTTCCGCTATGCCCAGCTGCATCATGCAGCAGTGGCTCAGTTTGGGAACGGAGGGCCCCAAGTACAAAACACGGAGCTGGAGACAGTTCGAATTGACCCGGATCCAACTAACCAGATTTCTTGATACTATAGGGCAGTGGGTCCTGGGAACTCTGGGTTGCTATCCAAGGCCAGGGCTCAGTGGGTGACTATTGTGCCAGAGTTGTCTGCAGAGATATGGCAGGAAGTTCTAGATACTTATCTTGTATCTGTCACCTCTTCCACTGATAAGACGATTCAACTTCGATACCTTCACCAGATGTACTACACGCCAACTAGACTATACCGAATGAGTAGGAGGAACTCTGCAGTCTGTCATAAATGTATGGGGGCGGAAGGGACCTTCATCCATATGGTGTGGGAATGCCCTAGAATAAGACCGTTATGGTCTCAAGTGACTGAATTTAATTTCTGATAACTTTGGACTGCCTAACATCTGTTCTCCCTTGCGTTGCCTCCAAGGGGTCTTTGACCAGGAGGAGATGAATGCATACACTAAGCTGTTCCTTATGATCCTATACTTTGGAGTCAGAAAACTGATAGCCAGGCGCTGGATTTATGTAGAGCAACTGATAATAGGGACAGTAGGGATGTGGATAAAAGTAGTAAATGAGGATGTACTTTTATATTGGATGACGTATGAGGCCAGGGGGTGCCCCCAAGAAATTCAGGAAGGTATGGTTTAGATGGGTGGACTCCAAGAACACACTGGAGGAAGAAGGGACCTAGAGTTGTGGACATGCCTAAGAGTGATTGGACGAATGAATATTGAAGTTAGAAGGGAGTAGTAAGCTATGAGAAGCTGTATCCCATTGCTATCTAAAATAAACGTTGAAATCCCTAGGGGGGAGGGGGGGGTTAGGGTTCTGCCCTTCATGAAAAAGGGAGGATTAGTTACTTCCTTTGCCTAAGGGGCAAGTTGGGGGGGGGTTGGTTGCACTGATTTATTTTTTAATAGAAACTAAAAAAAAAAAACAACTGTTCCGGGTGCGGGATACGGTTGGAGATGCAGGACATTATGATTATGGAATGTTGTTGGTTACATTATTGCTGACTATACTTGATGTAATACCTGCCTGAGGTCTTTTTTCTGATATGCTAAATAAAAACTGATAAAAAAAAAAAAAAAAAAAGATATATATATATATATATATATATATATATATATATATTATCTTGGGATGCCATTAAAAATGAATGATGCCAAACCTGAATTCTTTACTTTAATAAACATACAAAATAAAAAAAAATAAAAAAAATGAGTGATGCCGTTACACACCACAGTGCATGTGTTGCCATGTGTTACAGTAAGGTATTATGGCAATGCATCGATCTGAATTGACCTGGGAGAAAGACAATTATCTCAGCCGCCACGGTTGCTTGGTGCTGGTAGCCTACCTACCAAAGGGTTCATTGATACAAAAAAAAAAAAATACATACAAAAAAGGGGGAGGTGCTCTACCTAGCAATGGATTCTAAAGTAGCCATAGATCATAAAAAAAATTAAGAAAAAAAAAAAAAAAAAACACATAAAATTAAAATAAAAGATAAAAACTAACAAGAAAAAAAAAAAAAGGTTTATAGATACAATAAATAAAAAGGAAGTTCTCCACCTGCTAAAGGGTCCCAAAGGGCACATTGATAAGAAAATATAATAATAAATCAAGAAAAAAAAAAAGTTTTCTACCTACCGAAAGGCTCTTAAAGTGAAACAAAAAAATACATACAAAAAAAAAAAAAAAGAAAAAGAAACAAAAAAAACGAGGTACTCTACTTACCAAAGGAACTAAAAGCAAGGCTTAGCGTAAAAGATCACATTTTCTGTGTGGGCGTTCTTCCATTTATCAGGGGAAATCACAAATATCTGAAGTCTGGATATTGCAGAGGCCTATACTGTCTGATACATCACCTGAGGGGGGAATTTAATTGTGCTGCAATCGCCATGGAAACCTTGTGGGCCGAGGCCCTGCTGACCAAGAAGCCCCTAATCTTCTTTTAGAAGTGAACCATGGCATCAAATATTAATGATTGATCAATGGACGGGAGATAAACATAATTAATGGCCTCTATAACAGTTAACTGACAGACAGTTTTCCTAATATAATGTTTTGGTTATAAATAAAGACTTGTAGACCCACCAACAATAACCATAAAAGGTACAAAATATACCTGAACTTCTCTCAGTGAGCTCTGTTTGAATGCCAAGTCCAGGGTTGCCCATCACCTGCAGATTTTTTTTTTTTAATTCACAGTATACATACCTGAAATCCCGTGGTCTTAAGACCAGTCATGTGACATCACAGGTCCTTCCTCTTGTTGACTGACATGATCGGCGGACGTTGCGGTTTCTGCACTAACAGGCGCTCATATAAATGATATATGAACGCAGTTCTAAGCTGCAGTACTGTGACCCCAGGTTGGTGTGGTGACCCGTCCCAGAGGGTGTGTCCTTGACACCCTGGGCTCACAGAAGGTGGGTTAAATGACACGGGTGTCATTTAACCTGAACAAGAAAAACTTTATGCAGGAGAGTATTGCAGTGAAAGCGGCCTTCTGTACAACCAGCCTGCCCACAGATGGATTAGAATTCGTCCAATCCCTGCTGAACCGATCAAATGCCAATCCATCTATGGCCAGCTTTAGGTTTGAAAGCCAATCTCCAGGATAACATTAACCCATCACTGCTTGCCTGAGGTGGGACACTTGCTATTGTCTGCCCAGCAGCAGGGTCCTCTTAGGATCCAAAATAGGAGCAACATCAGCGCCAGGGGACCGCCCAGCACAGTCCATCTGCAGCGCTCAGTTTGCAATTCCCTGAACCCGGAAACTGTGCTGGTGAGGGACCTGGAAGGCGGACATAGGTAGGTATAAATGCTTCACGAGGTATCAAAACAAAAACAACAAAAAAAACTAAAGAAAACTTGCAGAATTAATTAGGGGGGGGGGGGGGACTTTAATGTGGAACTATTACTAGTGATGCACAGGGTTTTCAACGTTGTGCCGACAGAAAGAAAGAAAAAAGTGCCAATAATGGCTGCAGAAAAAGGCATGCGATTTTACCTTGTTTATGGCGTATTTTTCATACGTCATGTGACATCAAAAATGCAACATGGGTGCATTTTTCATGTGTTCTTGCTGCGTTTTCAATGCATTTCAAAGGGGAGGTGCGTTTTTGGTGCAGTTTGCCAAATATGCACCAAAAATGCAGCAAGCAGGATTTTTAACACCACTTCAAAATGTGCCGACAATAAATTCATATTAATTTAAAATTCCTAATATTAATTAAAAAGTCGAACACAATACAATTATTTACAAAAATATATATTTTCGGTTAAGCGCATCCTGAATTTTCATTTTCATGTCCAACATTTTTTTTTTTTTTTTTTTTTCGGTGCACCACTAGTATAAATGCTTCACCAGGTAAGGAAAACAAAAAAAGCTTGCAAATTTAATTATTTAATTATTCCTGCCACTGACACCAACGATGGGGCACTATTCCTCCCACTGACACCAACCATGGGGCACTATTCCTCCCACTGACACCAACCATGGGGCACTATTCCTCCCACTGACACCAACCATGGGGCACTATTCCTCCCACTGACACCAACCATGGGGCACTATTCCTCCCACTGACACCAACCATGGGGCACTATTCCTCCCACTGACACCAACCATGGGGCACTATTCCTCCCACTGACACCAACCATGGGGCACTATTCCTCCCACTGACACCAACCATGGGGCACTATTCCTCCCACTGACACCAACCATGGGGCACTATTCCTCCCACTGACACCAACCATGGGGCACTATTCCTCCCACTGACACCAACCATGGGGCACTATTCCTCCCACTGACACCAACCATGGGGCACTATTCCTCCCACTGACACCAACCATGGGGCACTATTCCTCCCACTGACACCAACGTTGGGGCACTATTCCTCCCACTGACACCAACCATGGGGCACTATTCCTCCCACTGACACCAACGTTGGGGCACTATTCCTCCCACTGATACCAATGACTAAAACAACTGCAGAAGACCAAAATGAGACTAAAACTAAAATGCCATTTTAGTCAGACTAAAACTAAATCGAAATTTGCTGCCAAAATTAAACACTGCTGTTGAGTCTCTGGAACCCACAACAGTAAAATCAGTCTGTATATGCAGTAGAGCATGCTTGTTATACTCCAACAACCAAAAGAGTTAATCCTCTGCATTGTATAAAAAGGCTGTTTGATCCTGTCTTCTCCGATCCTCCCCTTCTTCCACAGTCACCAGTCTCTCTCCTGATAAGGCAGAGCCTTTGGAGGCACTCTGCACATGCTTAGTTTGGTGTGTACTGCTAGAGAGTTGTTTTCTTTTCTTGGGAGGGTGCATGTGATCAGCACAGGGCCAATCAGCACTGTCCAGACAAAGGGTCAGGGGTCCTGCAGCCTCATAGGACAGTCAGAGTACAAGGAAAACTCCTCCAGAAAGCTTTAACCAGACACTGATCGACAAGACGGTTATATACTGCTGGTGAGAAAAGGCATTTAGCAGTTTATATTTACTAAAAATAATTGCATTTTCATGTTCTGTTTACAGGCATACCCCACTTTTAAGTAGGGCTGGGAGATTTTCCCCCCCCAAAAAAATCTGCGATTTTTTTATAAAAAACTCGATTCACGATTCGAATCCGATTTTTTTTTTTTTTTATTATCTTAAAGTGCATCAACAAACAAAATTAAAAAAAAAATGTAAGTGCATTTTAAACATTCTTTGCAAGGAAAATGTACCTATCAACAACAGCAGGTTGAGGCAAGCTCGGTGGTGACAGGTGACACTACATCACCGTATACGGACACGCCGCTACATCACCGTATACTGACACGCCGCTACATCACCGTATACTGACACGCCGCTACATCACCGTATACTGACACGCCGCTACATCACCGTATACTGACACGCCGCTACATCACCGTATACTGACATGCTACATCACCGTATACTGACACGCTACATCACTCAGGGATGTAGTGTGTCAGTATTCAGTGATGTAGTATGTCAGTATACAGTGATGAGCACATTGCTGTGTGATGTCATATGGGGGTATTGTCATATATTGAGCACAGTGCTGTGTAATGAAATTTAAGACGGGTGAATATATAGAATGGGATGTGATGTGACTTCTCTCCTCTGAGGTATTATTCTTTCTGGCAGTGATCACATGGCTATCAGTATCTCATGAAATACACCATACAGGCAGCTCTGACTCACCCTCCCTTCTCTTTCTCTCTGCAGCCCGGGAATGTCCCTGTGATCCCCCCACCCCCTCCTCCTTCTGATATCACAGCCCTCCAATACACAGTAGTGTTCCACCAACAGCCTCGCCCATTACCCCGCCTACACACCCACCCACCCATGCACAGAGTCGGGCCTCGCGGACTAGGCCGAAGCCGCGGCCTCGCCTGAAAAATCGTGCCCGCAGCTCCTCAGGCCCGGCGCGGTGCTGTTAAAAAAAAAAAAAAAAAAATCTAAAAAAAAAAAAAAATCGATTTGAATCGATTTGACCTCTCAACTCGATTCAAGATTCAAATCGATTTTTTTCCCAGCCCTACTTTTAAGTACACAATGGGACCAGAGGATGTATGTAAAACAAAAATGTACTTAAAAGTGAAGCAATACCTTTTTTCACTTCTCAATGCATGTACTGCATTGCAATATTAATTTACAGGCATAACCGATTACCTAGGCAAGCTGGCCGACCCAGATAAGTTGTAGTCCTGGATCCCCTCTCGCTGCTCCCCAAGTTTGGTGTCCTTGTCACCAGTGTTAATTTTGGCAGCAAATTTTGATTTAGTTTTAGTCTTAGGACTGAAATGGCATTTTAGTTTTAGTCTTCTCCAATTGTTTTAGTCGTATTTAGTCGACTAAAATCTCCAGTACATTTTAGTCGACTAAAACTCATTTTAGTTATCTGAAATCGAATGGGTTCAATTAAATTGTAATGCATTAGTTAACATCTCTCTACAATTTCCAAACTCGTTATATACTGCTGGAGTGAAAAATCTTTGTTGTTATTATTAAAAGGTATTGAGGTATGAACATGCACTAAAGGCCAGTGTTAATTTTGAAGTCAAATTTCAATTTAGTGTTAGTCTTTTGACTAAAATGCCATTTTAATTTTAGTCGTATTTTTTGTTATTTTATGTTTTAGTCATTTTAGTCAACGAAATTAACACTGCATGTCACTAATGGTTCGGGAGCAGTGCCATGTCAAGCTGACCAAGATTTCCCATAGACACCAATGTTAAAAATCGGGAGTAGTGCCATGTCAAGCTGACCAAGATTTCCCTGCAAGGCACTTTACATCCTGGGTATATCCATACTCGCGAGTGTACGCCAAGCGAGGTAGGTCTGTACTGTGGGAGGGCAGGTATAGTGAATGCAGGCTCCTGGGGCTGCCCCAAACCATAAGGCGCTGGAGCGTGCAAGAAAAAAGCGAGCGCGCTCAAACGCACCGATTGGACTGTAAACTAACTCCCCAGGACTACAAGACCATAGCGCTAGCCACTAAGTCACTGAGAATGGGGGGGGGGGGGGGGGGTTCTTGATGGCGTCATAAGTCCTGCCCAGAAAGCACAGCGCACAATATTTGTATAAATGGATCACAAATAACGTTTACGACAACAATGCGTGTTCAATGTCGAACACAGCAGGATGGCAGACGCTAAGCCGCAGTTCTGATTTCGGTCCAAGTTTCCTTGTCTTTGTCGGCTTAAAAATAAACCTAAAAAGACGTGCTTATTAAATACTGCGTACAAACAAGAGTCTCACTTCCCAGGCTGCGAGCGCAGACGCTGCCAACACAAATCTGATAGCGGGGGTGTAATAGGAGGGTCACGTCAGGCCTCAGCTTACATCTGCCAGTTTGTTTGCGTCGCTCCCCCCTCCCTACAGCTCTATTAAAATTGTGATTGATTTCATTATGAGCTCTAAAAAAACAAAAAAAAAAAAAAAAAAAAAAAACGTAATGATGTTTGTGAGTCACACGCTTATTTTTATCCAGGAGGACGTTGATGGCGAAAAAAAATAAAATTAGACATAACAAAAGTCGCAACCCAATGCTGAAACATCTGTTTGCAGCATTAAAGTGTATCTATAGATGGGGAAGGAAGCGTCCCTGTCAAGTTTTACCGCCGTCGGAGAGAGATGACTTCACTTCCTGTCGGCTGAAAGGATTGTCACTAGGACAGGAAGCAAGGGGAAATCTCTCCAAGAGCAAAACAGACAGCTTAGCACCTCTGCCTTGCAGCACTGGTGTCCTCAGTTTGTCTCCCAGTCAGGGCGCCATCTGCATGGAGTTTTAAAACAGAGAGGAGATAAGGGAGCTCTGGTGGAGGTGGGTAGCTGGTCAGAGGGACGATAGTGATGAGATGGCACTTCTGGCAGCACTTTGGTTAGAGGAAAAGCAACTCTGAAGATATAAAAAATTACTGCACTTAGAGGCGCCTTGCTTTTCCTTTTCTGCATGGAGTTTGCATGTTCATGTGTGGGTTTCCTCTAAACTTCAGTTTCCTCCCACACTCTGACACTTATCTAAAATTGTCCATAGTTTGATCGTCTATTTGCAGGCCTCGACAAATCCCAGCCACCATGGCGACAAGAAGCTACGTCCTGGTGCCTGGGCTGCCATCCGGATGCTTCCACACCCCCCACGCGCCCCTCCGTTTGCTCATCTGCGGGCCCAGGACCAGTATAGCAGAGGGGAGGGAGGAAAGCAGACACGCATCTGCTCTTCTCCCCTTCTTGTTGCTGACCCAGAAGTGACGTACATTGTATGACTTCCGGGTTCCTGTTGACAGTTTCCCCGGCCATCAAGGCCAGGAAAGACTGTAGTGCATTAAAATAAGTAGAGCACAGGGGAGATATACATGGTCTTTTAGGCTGCTTTCACACTGAAAGCGCCGGCCGTTAGCGTTAAAGCGCCGCTCGTTTCAGCGGCACTTTTAACCCCAAAAAAGGGGCTAAAAACTCCCGTGTTGTGGTGCTTCCGAAGCGCTGCCCATTCATTTTAATGGGCAGGGGCGGTTTGGGAGTGCTGTATACATCGCTCCCAAACCACCCCAAAGATGCTGCTTGTAGGACTTTTCCGAACGTCCCGCAAGAGCACCTCCCGGGTGTGAAAGAACCCATTGTTGTGAATGGGAGGCAGTTTTCATCTAGCGCTAAAACACCTGAAAACTGCCTCAATGTGAAAGGGGTCTTAGACCCTGCAAGTCCCATTAAAGAGAACCGGTCACCAAAAAAATCAACACGTACTCTACGGGACTTTTTGACCCCTATGTGATGAAAAAAAAAAAAAGTTAAGAAAAATAAAAATGTTTTTTTTTTAATTGTAAAAAAAAAAAATTTAAAAATTACAACCAAGCACATAAAATTTCTGTAGAAGTTGTTGAGTTTTGAGAATGAAGGGGGGTGGGGGAGATTCGGGTTGAAAGTGTCCTTCAAATTTGGCAGGAATTAAAGGTCCCGAGATATTTAAATTGCATTCAAGGCCCAGCAGAAAAGAAAGTCAGCTTGGAGGGTGCGGGAAAGGGGAGGGGCGATATTAAAAGAAGAGGATTTGCACTTTTTTTATTGTATTATACGGTCTCCCAGAATATTGTAAAGCAGAGCACAAACTGTTGGTGCATTATAAATCCTGAATGATCATATTATTTTCAGCAACAACAGACTATTTTCTATGTACAGGTTTCCTTTAACCGCAGACCTCGGCAGGCGTGACAGGCATTATATAATAATACGTACATTGTTAACGTGCGGTGCATTCCAACACAGGAAAGGTTACACAGCACAGCTGACATGCCTTCAAGCTCATTACTGTAACCCGAGGTAGAGACCCGTGCACAATCAGACTGTACGTACATGTGGCCAAACAAAAGGCAGCCAAGGGCAAACACAGAACGACAAGCGTCACGCAAAAAAAACATCTGAGACAAGTGTTCTGTCAAGCATGAAGGATAATCGGAGGAAAAACAAAAAGATATGAGGAAGAAGCTGTAGGTTCTTGTAGTAGCTTATATATTCTATTAAAGTGCACCTGTCATTTAGTGATAAACACAATGCTGGAGGAAGAAAAAGGAAACGGAGACAGACCCTAGACTTGTGTCTTCCACTAATGAAGGTCTAGAACAGTTGTTTCTCAACTCCAGTCCTCAAGGCATCCCAACAGGTCATGTTTTCAGGCTTTTCATTATTTTGCACAAGTGATTTGATCAGTTTCACTGCCTTAGTAATTACCACAGTCGTTTCATCTGAGGGAAATCCTGAAAACATGACCTGTTGGGGCGCCTTGAGGACTGGAGTGGAGAAACACTGGTCTAGAACAGGCTTTCTCAACCAGGGTTCCGCAGAACCCTAGAGATCCTCCAGAGCTTGCTAGTAGTTCCTTGAGCAAATTTCTACCTCTCCGATAAATAACCACCGACACCATTTAACTTTTTAGCCATCTGTAAGAATGGGTTCTTCCCAAGGACCACCAATGTAAGGCGCATTCTTCCCACTGATCATCACACTAATGTACGGTGAGCAACTATTCGTAGGGGTCCCCTAAACCCAGAAAGTTAGTTCAAGGGTTCCTCCATGTAAAAAAGGTTGAGAAATGCTTGTTTCGAATTTTGGAAGTTTTATGTGTCTTTGTATTGTTTGCAGGCAACCATGGCTATATTAGAAAGGTAGTCTGTGGAAGAGTTGGGTGTAACCGGCTTCATCATCATTCAGCACCTCAGAACACCACCTAGCAAACATTTCCATAACTAACTGCTTCAAACCTGTGCAGGAGGGAAGCATACATGTTATGGAACTTTACTCAAAATGTGCAAACAGACAAGATTTTTAATGCAGAAGAGCCATACAGTACTTCTGCCTGTTCACACTGTGCATGCGCAGCTTTGTGTACAATTTTGGCAGCTGCCGAGTAATTACCACAGGGCCTTCAGCGCATGCGCAGCAATGACATCACCCCAGCCTGGGCAATTAAGATGGCCAGAGATTGGAACCCAACTGAACAGGTTAGTAGTGGCCACCAGAGAATGAAGCTGGAGAAGAGGTGATATAGTTCCATTCCAAGGAAAACCTTTGCCTACTTTTTACATTTTTCATAATATTACTCCTTCCCTCTTCCCTTTCCCATAATCACAGAAGTACGCAGTATATGCGCTCTGTAAATGCCTTTTTTCAGTCAAACCAGACCAGCATTTCCATAGGCGGGACTGACATACCCCCAGCCTCCTTAACTAATCAGCTTCACCCGTCTTAGGAGGCTTCATGGCAATCTACAGAACATGTGCATGCCCCACAGCACAGCATCAGCAGGGCCAGTTGTGCCTTCCTGGTTCTTGCAACATGCCCTGTGATAATGCGTCATCGAGAAGGCGGCTGCAAGAACCAGGAAGGAGACAACCAGCTCCCGATGACGCGTTTTTTTTTTTTTTTTTTTTTTTTACACAGGAATTAACTAAAAGACCGATTTATTTCTGCCATGCAGCCCACCTCTTTCTTTACGTGAGCTGCAAGGCAGGAATGACCTGGCCCTCAGCTCACTGGAGTAAAAAAGGGTGCAAGCTCAGAGTTCGGCTGGAGAAGAGTTTGGGGGATGGCAGATTAAGATTGAAAAAAAAAAAAAAATTTTAATAAATGTAAAGCTTCTCTTAAACTGCAGCTGAAAGGGTTAGTTCACCTTTACAAAAAACTACCTATGCAGGTAGGGGGCGCCTGTAGATAAAAACAAACTGTCACTGACTAAATGGGATAATGCTCTTGCTATAGGTGTGGGCAATTTACATACCTCTCAAAGCCTGGCACAAAGAAAAAAAAAAAAAAAGCCATCATTCCCTCCTGCCTTATTGCGAAGACACTCCCAGACATTACTGCTCACGCCCGCCATCACAGGAGCAAGCTCTCAACCTCCCTGCACATGGAGTTGTTTACGGTCTCCTCCATTGCCGAGTTCAGAGGTACTACGACAGGGGAGAGAGAGAGAGAATGGATGCAAGGGGTTTTGAATCGGCTAGGAGTGTCTTGGCAAAGTCCTAGCGACAAGGCAGGATAAGATAATGCCATCTCTGGGAGTTTTCAGCCAGGCTTAAGGAGGTATAAAAAAAAATGGCCTACACCTATAACAAGGGCATTAAATAATTTTGGTCAAAGCTGCACAGTTTATTTTTTATCTACAGACACCCTTTACTAGCATAGGCACTTTTTTGGTAAAGGTGAATTAATCCTTTAATCCCTTACCACCAGTTCTTTAAAGGGATTCTGAATGCTAGAGGTGTTTACTAGGCTTCATGATCATATATGATCACTATGATTGGCTATCACAGTGAGCACATGATCAATTGTAAACATTATTGCATATTAAACTACACTTACACTTTAAAGAATTTAGCTAGTCCCATACTGATATCCACAATTAAACTTAAACTACGTTCCTTCTAGATGACCATTTCTGTGCCGTCAGGAAGTAATCACCCCTTTCGGGTGGTAAACGGCCAGCGTAGGAGTAATGTCCAGCACTGCCGTGGTGACTGTAACAGGGCAAGTAGAGCATGAAATTTACAGAGCCAATTTAATGAGCATTATTAGTGCATTCACATTTACTGCCTACTGATCACACAGCAGAGAGGGCATCCATCGCTGCAAGGGGTTCTGGGTAATGGTACGGAAAACAGCTTTCCCCGCTCACAAAACAACGCAGCAGACAGACAGCAGTAAATATCCTATATACAGAAGTAACCAGCAGATTATAAAGCCCTGTATGAGATACGTAGACGACATCCCCATTAGACAGCACCTTCCCCTGTTGTAAA
The DNA here is from genome assembly GCF_042186555.1 of Aquarana catesbeiana. Classification (NCBI taxonomy): domain Eukaryota; kingdom Metazoa; phylum Chordata; class Amphibia; order Anura; family Ranidae; genus Aquarana; species Aquarana catesbeiana. Next base: position 608,950,304 of record NC_133328.1, on the reverse strand, counting down.
TGCAAGTTGTATTATTTGTATTTGCGAATATTTGAACTATTAAAAATGAAAGAAAACTTTTTACTGCAGTAATGCCTTAGGGCTAGCTAGCACACATCAGAAAGTGGTGGACGAAAGATGCGTTCCGTAAGCGTTTCCAGCACAGTGCTCGAACGCATGTAAATCATGTCTTTTCCTTGAATAGTAGACATGGTGGCTAAAAAGAATAAATATATATATATATATATATATATATATATATATATATATATATATATATATATATATATATATATATATATATATATATATATATATATATATATATATATATATATATATATATATATATATTTTTTTTTTTTTATTTAAAATAAAAAATCCATATTTTAATAAAATGCTAAAAATCTACATAAATATAGTTTTCTATTTAAGATACATTCATAATTTAGTTTATTTAGCATGAAATGGAGCTTAGTTATGTAGCATGAGACTGTATATTCAACAAAATTTACATTTTTGGTAAACTCATTCAATGAATCCAAGCTTTGCAAGCCGAGATAACATGCACTGCATTGATGCATTCAGACAATTTCACAGTAACTATGAGATAAAACAAAGTTCAGGAATATTCCTTTATCCCATTGTTCTGCAAATCTATGTACACTACAAACTGTATGATTGAATCGGTTCGGCTATCGCTGTTATTCTAACCTGACAGCTTATTATTCTAAATAGGAAACCTTCATTTACAAGTCCTTACATTTAAAGAGCACCTGTCATTTCATCCACTCACCTGCTGCCGTCCCATTAAAGTGAAGGGGACTGTCGGCGAGTCAACAGCGGGTCAGAGATGACAGTTGCTTTTTAACTACTTCTCGTCCCCCATATAGCAATATGATGGCCGCAAAGTGGTTTAATTATCCTGACTGAAGGTCAAAGGACGTACAGCAGGATAAGCTGCGGGGCGATCGGTGGTGTGCTGTGTCAGTCTGACACACCACATCTCCGATCTCAGTAAAGAGCCTATGACGTAGTCTCTTTACCATGTGATGAGCTGTGTCCAATCACAGCTGGTCACATCGTAACCAGGAAGTGCCTTTTATCGGCTTTTCCTCTATTCGCACTGACAAGGTGAGCTGCTCTTGTGACAGGGTGGGGGTCTGCAATGATTATCAATGCAGACCCACCAAGGATGCCCACCCATGACCATCAGGGATGCAAATCAGTGCCCATAAGAGGTGCCAATCAGTGTTCCCCATCAGTGTGGCCTTTCACTTTGTTGCAAATTCCAGTTGTTTCTCTGTGTCTTCTGGATGCCGATTCTGAATGGGAGTGACTTTTTCGATATTGATCAGCTGATGCACTTGTAGTGTTCTAAAGAAGAAAGGGTCAGGGTCTGCATCCCTTTAGAAGTGATTAAAGGGGTTGTAAATCCTCGTGGTTTTTCACTTTGATGCATTCTATACATTAAGGTGAAAAACCTTCTATAGTGCAGCACCCCCCCAGACCCCCTCTTTTACTGACCAGAGCCCAGTCTTTCCAGCCCCGAGAATGAGCACACCAGCTCCAGCCGATGTCTCGGGTCCTGATTGATTAGATTGATAGCAGCGCAGCCATTGGCTCCCACTGCTGTCAATCAAATCCAATGACACGGGAAACGGGGGGCGGGGCCGAGTCCTGCTGTCTGTCAATAGAAGCAAGAAACAGGATACAGGAGCGTGTTCACACCAGTGCCCCGAGGGAGAGCGCTTCTCCGACGGGGCACCTGAGAAGAGGAGGAGCCAGGAGCTCCACTGAGGGACCCCAGAAGAGGAGGATCAAAACCAACTGCACAGAGGAGGCAAGTATGACATGTTTGTTTTTTTTTTTTTTTTAAACGAAGGATTAGTTATCCTTTAACCCTTTGGGAATATTTTTGTTGCAGAGGATGCAAAAAAAAAAATCTGACTTGTATCTTAATGCAGACAAAATCAGTGAGCCAATCACACAAGCAGGAAATTACATTTGTGGAGAGGTCTGTACACCAATGCTGTATGAACGTCTCCGGGTTGCCAAATTGCATTGCACGGAAATGTATGTTTTAATAACATTCAATTACAATATGGATTGTGTACAGATTGGATTTGATTTAAATCAAGTCGATTTAAATCACTAGTTAAAAAGGCTTGATTTAAATCATCGCGATTTAGATCAAAATTTTTTTAAACAGCAACTGTCATCTCTGTCCGGTAGCGGCTCCTCCTCTGATCCGCTGTTGACTTACCGACAGTCCCATTCACTTTAATGGGAGGGCTCGTGATGCGGCAGTGACACAACAAGGTGAGGGACGTGGTAGCAGCAGGTGATTGGTCACCTGCTAAGAAGCACTGCCATGATGGATCTGAAAAGACAGGTGCTCTTTAAATGTAAGGACTCATTCGTGCTGGTAGAATTTTTATTATTTGCGAAAACAAAAATTAGGGTTTCCTATTTAGACTAATAAGCTGTCAGGTTAGTAAAACAGCGACAATCATACAGTTTGTAGTGTACATAGATTTGCAAAATAACGGGATAAAGGAATATTCCTGAACTTTGTTTTATCTCGTGGCTACTGTAAAATTGCTTGAATGCATCAATGCAGTGCATGTCATCTCAGCTTGCAAAGCTTGGATTCACTGAACGAGTTTACCAGAAATGTAAATGTTGCAGAATATACAGCCTCATGCTACACAACTAAGCTCCATTTCATGCTGAATAAACTACATTATTAATGTATCTTAAATCAAAAACTATCTTTAGAAAGATTTTTACTCCAAAAGCATTTTATTAAAATAAATTTGATAAAAATCATAAAAAAATAAATATATTTTTTTTTAAATTATAGATTTTTATCCACTCTGATTGTGTAGTAATTGTAGAAGCTATATTATTTTTTTTAATTTGCTACTTTTTTTTCCCCACGAAAGTGGAGTTACCCTTTACCAATTTATTATTCAGTACTCATACAGAGCTGGCGAAATCCCCGAAGCCAGGTAGCCAATGCTCCTTAAAAATTACAGCTGTCACTGTCACCTATCTTGTCAACAGAGCTGGCTCCTAAGAACAATGCTGCGGGCTCCTGGATTGCACAGACGGGCTCCTGAATTCCATATTAGTTTGTCGATCTCTGCTCATGTGTACTTTCTATTATTATTATTATTATTATTATACAGGATTTATATAGCGCCAACAGTTTACGCAGTGCTTTACAACATAAAAGGGAGACAATACAGTTATAATACAATAAAATACAAGAGGATTAAGGAGAGTCCTGCTCAGAAGAGCTTACAATCTAATAACTTTCTAGAATTTCATTCTCTAGGAAGGCAATGAAGTATCCCCCACCTATACCATCTTACTATCTCAAAGATGGAAAGGATTTTCTGCATGCGTCAGACTATAAAATAGCCATATGTAACACTGAGATAAGGAAAGATTTAAAATGCACAAGATCGATATATAAAAAAAAAAAAAAAAAAAAAAAAAAAAAAAAAAAAAAAAAAAAATTTAAAAAAAAAAGGGAATGATTCAGCGCTTGAAATAAAAATACAGAGAGGTCATTTTACTTTCTCATAGATAATAGGAGATGGTGCGGCGATAAATTCACAGGGTGCCAATATGCTATTTTTACACAGGCAGTATACTACCCATTATAAATACAAAGCAGTTATTTCCAGCAGCGAGCCCTTTGCCACATAAGCGGATTTGTACACAACGACCTTCCATTTGCAGGTAATGCTGCAGCTCACAACAACATTTAAAAAAAAATAAAAAAAAAAAAAAGGAAGGACACAACCTGACTATATGTTTACTAATGATTTTATTCTGACAGATAGTTAAAGCGTATCTAAACGCAACAAAAATTTAATATACTGCAACTTACCAATTCGTAGATGTGATGTCTGCATTTGTTTTTGTTTTTTGTTGCGTTTTTATTTTTTTAGGCCTTCTTCACTTCATTTTCACCTGGTGATCTGGGACAATAAGTCTGTTACTTTTCAATTTGCATTCACCCCTCCGCTTTTTAAAATCGTGGGCAGATTTGCCACGATTCTGCCCGCCATTTCAAAGCGTCCAAGCGTGAATGACAAATCGCAGATGGCACATTTGACCTGCCATTCATTTGAATGTCACCTAAAATCACGGTGTGGTTCTGCCGCGATTGACACGCAATAAATCATGCTGCAAATCGCGGAAAACCGCATCGCATGAAGAATGTCGCCCAAAAAACAGTTCAGGAGCGACTTTTGAACGACATGCTTCACATGATGTGGCTTGCCACGATTTATCGCATGA
>NC_133328.1:608789623-608945508 GCF_042186555.1 Aquarana catesbeiana | reverse complement strand
TGTTTTTACGTTTATGATTTTGTCTATCTAATTTTTATGTACATAGGCAGGCTGGTTTTTTATTTATTTAAAATTTTTTTATTATTTTTAGTTCACATGCAATGGGATTTTTTGTCTATGAGCTTTTTTGATAATAATTTAGCGCTCCCCAACCCCCTTCTTTTTTTTTTACACGTATGCATTTATGACATTTGTTCATTTTTGTTCAGGGTGTAGCTGCTCCATTAATTATTTATTCAAAATAAATATAATATTATATATATATATATATATATATATATATATATATATATATATATATATATATATATATATATATATATATATATATATATATATACACACACACACATTTATCGGCGTATAACACGCACTTTTTTCCCCTTAAAATAAGGGGAAAATCGTGGGTGCGTGTTATACGCCGATCCCCGCTATTTTGTGATCTGTCGGAGCGATCGCCGCCGACATTCACATAGCTTGTATTTTTAAACATGGCGCCGCGGAGTTCGGAGGGACTCGGGGGCGCTCGTTCAGCTGAACGAGCGCCGCCGAGGACACAGTGACTGGGCGGAGCCGAGATACACATAGCCGAGGGTTCTCGGCTTTTCTCGGCGCCGTTCACAGTCACGCCCAGTCCCGCCATTGGACCTCTGTTATGTCCATCATAGGGACTGGGCGTGACTGTGAACGGCGCCGAGAATAGCCGAGAACCCTCGGCTATGTGTATCTCGGCTCCGCCCAGTCACTGTGTCCTCGGCGGCGCTCGTTCAGCTGAACGAGCGCCCCCGAGTCCCTCCGAACTCCGCGGCGCCATGTTTAAAAATACAAACTAAATGTTTGTATGTCGGCGGCGACAAGGCTGCACGGACCACTGGGGACAAGGCTGCAGATGAACACTGATGAGGCTGCATTGATGGGCATTTAAATGTAAGTTTTTTTTCCTTAAACTTCCCTCCTAAAAGTTTTTTTCCTTAAAATTCCCTCCTAAACTTGGGGTGCGTGTTATACGCCGATTGTATATGTATGTATGTATGTATATATATATATATATATATATATATACACACACACACATACACACACTAGGGTTGCACCGATACCACTTTTTTAAGAACGAGTACAAGTACCAATACTCTCCCCCCCCCCCCCCCAAGTACTCGCCAATACCGATTACCGATTCTTCTTTTTAAGGTCATGTGACAGTTTTTAAAGCACAATACCGACTGGCACTGATAGGTGGCACTGACTGATGGGCACTTATATGCAGCACTGATGGCTGGCACTTATGGGCAATGATAGGTAGAGCTGATGGGCAGGCAGGGGCACTGAAATTAGTGAGACAAACTTGCAGGATTTTGCAGCTCTAGTACAAATGCTGTGACGCCCATCTTGGTACACCCTGCACTCGGCTGCAGAAACTCTACAGTCAGAAGGCAGCAGCGGACATCTTGTTACACCCAGCCCATATAGTTAGTGAACTATTTCTGACGGAGACATGGGACAACACTTCTGTTAACGAATGTGACGGCCCGGGTCACCGATTTTCGACAGAACATGCGGCTGCAAGTGCGACCCACACCCCTGCCAGCTTTCCTTACGCTGCCAGCCTGTTGACTTGCTCTCTCCGCTCCGCCCACTGACTTCCGGGAATAAGCGCGGAAGCCTTTGCATTCACAGGTATCGGATTAGGTATCGGAGCATTTGCCCGAGTACAAGTACTCGGGCAAATACTCAGTAGCGATACCGATACCAGTATCAGTGCAACCCGAATATATACACACACATACACACTTTTTGGCACATTATATAAGCATACGTTTCATCTCTGCAAGCACTGTTTATATGTAAATGTATATTTTGGGGTTGTAGCTCTCTGTGGACAGCTGCTGTAGGTCCCATAAGATTGCCTGGCCACTAAGAGAGCGCAGCGTGACTCACGCATGTGCAGTGCGCACCCCGGCTGTGAAGCTGCAAGCTGTCATAGCCGGGTCCCCACACTTGCAATGCCAACGCTGCGGAGAGGAGCGAGTATTCGGGCGGCCGCATCACTGGACTGTGGGACAGGTGAGCGTCAGTTTATTAAGAGTCAACAGCTACACTTTTTGTAGCTGCTGACTTTTAATAAACTTGCAAATGAGTGGAACTTCCCTTTAAGGTATTGATGTAAATCACATGTGTCAAACACAAGGCCCGCAGGCAGAATCCAGCCCACCGGGTCATTTCATCTGGCCCTCGCACCCCTCCGGCAGCTGTGGCGCCTCCCTCATTTCTACCCCACCTTGTCTCAGCATCAGAGAAGATGACAGAACTCCTCCTCCAGATCCTGCGCAGCTGCAAAGAGGCTCTTCTCTGCCCTCTCCCCCGTCTTAGTTGTGGACAGCAGAGATGAGGACAGAACTCCTCCCGCCGATCCTGCGCTTTCCTGTGCAGCCGCAGAGTGGCTTCTCTCTACCCCCCTCCCCCATCTCAGTTGTCGGCAGACAGTACTCCTACAGATCCTGCACCCCTCCATGCAGCAGCAGTAGTACCCCCTCGTCTCCGCCTCCCCTGGTCTCTGCTTTCAGCAGACTCTGGCAGCTGACTCCAAGCCCTCCTCTGTTCCTCCTCCAGACCCTGCACTTTCTGCTTCTGTGAAGTCGGCCTTCTGTGTGCTCAGAGGTTTGCCGGAAGCAGAGCTGTAAAGCCCCTCTCGGGGTAAACATCTCCCCCACCACCCCATCCTGCACAGGATTTATTTTTCTTACCCGGGGAAGTGATAACCAGCCGGGTCCTCCACCTCTGGACGGGCTTCCAATCCAGCGCTGCAGATGTTTCCCTCTCTGGCCAGCCGCTCCCGGGGAGGACCCCACCAATAGGAAGTCCCCCGCATCACCCAGGTCTTCTGACTCCAAGACGGCCATCTTTGTTCTGGCATCCTCTAAGGGCGCCATCTACTGCCTGGATTGAGATGACGCCAGATCCCGATGTTCCAGGCTGTGTTCACCACAAATCAGCCCCTGCTGCAATCTGATCACTTTGTGACATGCTGCAATGTTGCAGACTGATCACTAAGGGGAGAGGAGACTGAGGAAATGCTCCCTCCTGCCTGCAGCAGACTGATGACATCTCAGCCTAGGCAAAGTCACTGACTGGAGCTCAGGGGGGGCTTTATACTGAGAAGAAGTGGAGTTTTCTGAAATATGACACTGTCAGTGCACACTGGGGCATGTCAGGGATTGGTTCAGTCACTGACAGGTCCTCTTTACCTGACCATTACAAGTCATACCCCTCCCCCCTCTCATTGAGTGTCCTCTCCCTGGCACCCACCCAGCCCCTCCATTACCTGTGTACCACCCAGGACTCTGTGTGCCGCAACGCCTTCTTATACAGCCGCAGCACTTTCTGCTGGTGGGTCAAGTACCCCGCCATCTTGCCCCCCTCTCCTCTAGGCTCCTTAGAGTTCAGAACGTCCTCTGTTTCTATTGGTCTACTGCTGACATGTGATTCCCCCAATCCTTCCCCGGAATACAATATGTCTTCAGCACTTTAGCCATTGTGTATAGGGGTCGGCCATTTTTCCGGAGACCTCGCTCTGTATACTTCAAGGACATTCTACTACCAAAAATGGCTTCCGTCATTGAGACATTTCAAACTCATTGCGGCGTTATCAGTGATTGGCTGGCTGCTGACCCTAGGTTACCGGAAAGAGAGCGCTGAAAAGAATGTATCCTCCAATGAAAATACATAGAAAAGGCGGCCATTTTTCCGTAGACCAAAATGAGAGAGAGTTATCCTTAAATTTACTCCAAAATACAGTGACGGGAGAAACATTTGGCTCTTCTTATAAATCGATGCCTGGTGTCAATGAGTATTATTAGCATTAGTATGTATTAATAGTAGGAATTTTGCCGTACGCCGCCATCTTTGTACACCCCTGTGCAGCAAAAATAGGATGTTGCAGGGCATGATGGGATTGGAGAGAGACAGAACCACGCTGGATTTACCATGGCACTCTTCAAGCTCATTGGTGAGATCTGACAGCTGCTCTTTCCCCCATTCTGTGTGTGAATAATCACTTCATTCATATAGTGGGGGTCCCCTAAATGTTCTACACCCCCAATCCCCCACTGACCCCATTCATTCATATAGTGGGGGCTCCTCCATAGACTGCACCCCCACTGACCCCATTCATTCATATAGTGGGGGCTCCTCTATGTTTTGCACCCCCAATCCCCCCACTGACTCCATTCATATAGTGGGGGATGCTCTATGGACAGCACCTTCATTCCCCCCCACTGACCTTATTCATTCATATACTGAGGTCCCCACATGTTCTGCACCCCAATTCCCCCCACTGACTCCATTCATATAGTGGGGGCTCCTGCGTGGATGGCACCCCCAATCCCCCCACTGATCCTATTCATTTAGTTGGGGCTCCTCCATGGACTACACCCCCAGTCCCCCCACTGACCCTATTCATTCATATACTGGTGTCCCCTACATGTGTTGCACCCCCAATCCCCCCACTGACTCAATTTATTCATATAGTGGGGGCTCCTCGATGGGCTGCACCCCTAATCACTGCACTGCGACTATTCATATAGTGGGGGCTCCTCCATGTTCTGCACCCCTAATCCCCCTCAATGACTCCATTCCTCCATATAGTGGGGGCTCCTCCATGTTCTGCACCCCTAATCCCCCTTGATGACTCCATTCCTTCATATAGTGGGGGCTCCTCCATGTTCTGCACCCCTAATCCCCCTCAATGACTCCATTCCTTCATATAGTGGGGGCTCCTCCATGTTCTGCACCCCTAATCCCCCTCAATGACTCCATTCCTTCATATAGTGGGGGCTCCTCCATGTTCTGCACCCCTAATCTCCCTTGATGACTCCATTCCTTTATATAGTGGGGGCTCCTCCATGAACAGCACCCCACATCCCCCCACTGACTCCATTCAATAATATAGTGGGGGTTCCTCCATGGACTGCCCCGCCAATCCTCCCACCACAGTTTATAGTAAAGGAGAACCCTGGATGTGTGTGGTATGTTGGCAGTGTTATGCTGGAAAGCTCTGACGAAGGTTTGCTGTGTGTGAAGTGGCACGTGTAGTCGTACACCACAGTGTAGCTAAATACAAAAATGTAGCAAAGTACCCCCCTGTGTAGAAATTCACCATATACCTCTATCACATTCCCCCGGTGTAGGCATTCACCATATACCTCTATCACATTCCCCAGTGTAGGGATTCACCATATACCTCTATCGCATTCCCCAGTGCAGGGATTCACCATATACCTCTATCACATTCCCCCGGTGTAGGCATTCACCATATACCTCTATCACATTCCCCAGTTTAGGGATTCACCATATACCTCTATCGCATTCCCCGGTGTAGGGATTCACCATATACCTCTATCACATTCCCCCGGTGTAGGGATTCACCATATACCTCTATCACATTCCCCCGGTGTAGGGATTCACCATATACCTCTATCACATTCCCCAGTTTAGGGATTCACCATATACCTCTATCGCATTCCCCGGTGTAGGGATTCACCATATACCTCTATCACATTCCCCCGGTGTAGGGATTCACCATATACCTCTATCACATTCCCCAGTTTAGGGATTCACCATATACCTCTATCGCATTCCCCGGTGTAGGGATTCACCATATACCTCTATCACATTCCCCCGGTGTAGGGATTCACCATATACCTCTATCGCATTCCCCGGTGTAGGGATTCACCATATACCTCTATCACATTTCCCCGGTGTAGGCATTCACCATATACCTCTATCACATTCCCCGGTGTAGGGATTCACCATATACCTCTATCACATTCCCCCGGTGTAGGGATTCACCATATACCTCTATCACATTCCCCCGGTGTAGGGATTCACCATATACCTCTATCACATTCCCCCGGTGTAGGGATTCACCATATACCTCTATCACATTCCCCCGGTGTAGGGATTCACCATATACCTCTATCACATTCCCCGGTGTAGGGATTCACCATATACCTCTATCACATTCCCCGGTGTAGGGATTCACCATATACCTCTATCACATTCCCCGGTGTAGGGATTCACCATATACCTCTATCGCATTCCCCGGTGTAGGGATTCACCATATACCTCTATCACATTCCCCGGTGTAGGGATTCACCATATACCTCTATCGCATTCCCCGGTGTAGGGATTCACCATATACCTCTATCACATTCCCCCGGTGTAGGGATTCACCATATACCTCTATCACATTCCCCCGGTATAGGGATTTATCATATACCTCTATCACATTCCCCCGGTATAGGGATTTATCATATACCTCTATCACATTCCCCGGTGTAGGGATTCACCATATACCTCTATCACATTCCTCTGATGTAGAGATTCACCATATATCAGCACTACATTCTTCTGGTGTATGAGTTCCTCATTTATACCCATCACATTCCCCCGGTGTAGGGATTCACCATATATCACTATCACATTCCCTAGGTGTAGAGATTCAACACATACACCCATAACTTTCCCCCGGTGTATTTATGCTGAGACATAACAAAGCTGCACTCCACACACTTCCCCTTTACAACTGGAATAAAGCTGACCCCATGTTACAATCTCCTTTAGATTGGATGATCCGGTTACCTATTATACAATCGTTTCTCCACCTTGATAATAATCGTATTTGTTAAAATGATATAGAATGGTCACCGGGATTATAGAAAATCCTATGGGCATTCCGCTGATGAGATGGTGTATCCGGCCTATCCATAGGTAAGGGGAGGAGGGTGGAAGGATCCATGTTACTCCGATGAATTATTAATGTATTAATTTTATGTCATTCATGAATAAGAACTCTTCCATTTATTTATAGTTATTTCTGTTTTTGTTCTAGATATCGGGATAAATCTGACAGATCCCATGTTTAGAGGCATTTACAGAGGAACAAAGAAGCATCAAGGTAAACATGATTATCCCTGCAACACCTATGGCAAAATAAAACAAAACCCTCATTACCAGGGGACCCATATGGGGCAGCCATGTCTCTGAGAACTTATTTGATTTCACCTCAGGGGCTGGGGTCTCTTTTACTGATATCTCAGGGGCTTGGGTCTCTTTTATTGACATCTCAGGGGCTTTATTGACATCTCAGGGGCTGGGGTCTCTTTTATTGACGTCTCAGGGGCTGGGGTCTCTTTTATTGACGTCTCAGGGGCTGGGGTCTCTTTTATTGACGTCTCAGGGGCTGGGGTCTCTTTTATTGACGTCTCAGGGGCTGGGGTCTCTTTTATTGACGTCTCAGGGGCTGGGGTCTCTTTTATTGACGTCTCAGGGGCTGGGGTCTCTTTTATTGACGTCTCAGGGGCTGGGGTCTCTTTTATTGACGTCTCAGGGGCTGGGGTCTCTTTTATTGACGTCTCAGGGGCTGGGGTCTCTTTTATTGACGTCTCAGGGGCTGGGGTCTCTTTTATTGACGTCTCAGGGGCTGGGGTCTCTTTTATTGACGTCTCAGGGGCTGGGGTCTCTTTTATTGACGTCTCAGGGGCTGGGGTCTCTTTTATTGACGTCTCAGGGGCTGGGGTCTCTTTTATTGACGTCTCAGGGGCTGGGGTCTCTTTTATTGACGTCTCAGGGGCTGGGGTCTCTTTTATTGACGTCTCAGGGGCTGGGGTCTCTTTTATTGACGTCTCAGGGGCTGGGGTCTCTTTTATTGATGTCTCAGGGGCTGGGGTCTCTTTTATTGACGTCTCAGGGGCTGGGGTCTCTTTTATTGACGTCTCAGGGGCTGGGGTCTCTTTTATTGACGTCTCAGGGGCTGGGGTCTCTTTTATTGACGTCTCAGGGGCTGGGGTCTCTTTTATTGACGTCTCAGGGGCTGGGGTCTCTTTTATTGACGTCTCAGGGGCTGGGGTCTCTTTTATTGACGTCTCAGGGGCTGGGGTCTCTTTTATTGACGTCTCAGGGGCTGGGGTCTCTTTTATTGACGTCTCAGGGGCTGGGGTCTCTTTTATTGACGTCTCAGGGGCTGGGGTCTCTTTTATTGACGTCTCAGGGGCTGGGGTCTCTTCTATTAACATATCAGGGGCTGGGGTCTCTTCTATTAACATATCAGGGGCTGGGGTCTCTTTTCTTGACATCTCAGGGGCTGGAGTCTGTTTTCTTGACATCTCAGGGGCTAGGGTCTCTTTTATTGACGTCTCAGATGCTGGGGTCTCTTTTATTGACGTCTCAGGGGCTGGGGTCTCTTTTATTGATGTCTCAGATGCTGGGGTCTCTTTTATTGATATCTCAGGTACATTTGCAGCCTTGAGTGTATGTCTTGGCGTAGCTAGAGAGGAAGTCTGACAGAAGCTTACAGTGCTAAAGATCACTGGCTGCCTATAAGGGTGTAAGGAGAGAGAATATCAGGGAGATACGATTTGACTCTATCCTTGTAAATGTAACTTTCTTGTGTTTCCCTGGCAGCAGAGTTTGCCTAGTCACCTCTCCTGCTTTTCTCTTCTCTCTCCCTAATCTGTGTTCTCTAGTCACAGTCTGTGTCATTCCTGTTGCTTTCTTCTCCATTCAGCAACAGTAAATCTCAAAGCTGTCAGTTGATCAGCCTCTAGTGCACGGCCCTCCAGCTGTTGTGGAACTACACATCCCATGAGGCATTGTAAAGCTCTGACATTCACAGACATGAATAGGCATGATGGGAGTTGTAGTTTCTGAACAACTGGAGGGCCATAGTTTGGAGACCCCTGCTTTAGTGGCTCTGAACATTTTCAGAGCAGGTGCTTAGGCAACGCCCCCATCCAATAAATGAAAGGGGCTGGCCGGGGACAGTAAGGCAGGAGTGAAAAGCACTAGATGACGCTGGATGTCCTCCAGCGAGAAAATGAGGCAGGTTCTGTCTGACTTGCTGCAGCTTTGAGAGTACATTTTGAGAAGCTCACAGTGTGCGGTGAAATCGGAGTAACCAATTTCAGTACAGGAGAGGAGCCTGAAGTACTGTGCAAGTCTGAAGGTAAAGTGAGAAGAAAAGAAAAGTTTGATGTTTTTAGACAACAGTCATAGCTGGCTGCAGGTTTCTAACAACCGTAAATAACACATACGGTAACTTTCTTTGCATATAAAATATGTTTTCCATTAATGTGCCTCCAGTTGGGTTTGATGCAGAAGGTCCGGTATGTGAAGACTGCAAAGAAGACACTTATGCCCCGTACACACGGTCGGATTTTCCAACGGAAAATGTTCGATGGGAGCCTTTTGTCGGAAATTCCGACCGTGTGTAGGCTCCATCGGACAGTTTCCATTTGAATTTCTGTCGCACAAAATTTGAGATCTGGTTCTCAAATTTTCCGACAACGAAATCCGTTCGAGTAAATTCCGATCGTGTGTACACAATTCCGACGCACAAAGTGCCACGCATGCTCGGAATCAAGCAGAAGAGCTGCTCTGGCTATTGAACTTCATTTTTCTCGGCTCGTTGTACGTGTTGTATGTCACTGCGTTCTTGACTTTCGGAATTTCCGACCAACTTTGTGTGACCGTGTGTATGCAAGACAAGTTTGAGCCAACATCCGTCAGAAAAAATCCAATGGATTTTGTTGTCGGAATGTGCGATCGTGTGTACAGGGCATTAAAGTGCAAGTTTGATGATTATCTAATTATATGTTTATATCCGTGTGACAGATGACTTTGCCGACATCATTGAACGAGCCGTGAAGGTTGGAGTGCAGAAGGTAAGATATTATCTCTTTTCTGAATACATTATCATAGATAAGGTGATGGCTGGAGGAATAGAAGAACAATCTGACCTCAGAAAACACTTTCTTTTATTGCATGAACCTGTACCTGTACATCACTGTTTTGCATCCTAATGTGTATTTAAAGGTCCAGCCAAAATATACTTTAATAATAGGTAAGCTCTGGTGGGCTGAAACATTCTCTGGCTACTTATAAATGGTAAAGGCCTATTATCTTAATTTGTAAAATATGAAAGAACCTGTATTAAAATGTTACTTCCTACCCTCCTTCTCCAGTGTTTTGTATGGCGGTGACAGTCTCCCACCCCACCGCTGCCACCAGTATGTGATGAGGGCATTCTCCCACCCCACCGCTGCCACCAGTATGTGATGAGGGCAGTCTCCCACCCCACCGCTGCCACCAGTATGTGATGAGGGCATTCTCCCACCCCACCGCTGCCACCAGTATGTGATGAGGGCAGTCTCCCACCCCACCGCTGCCACCAGTATGTGATGAGGGCATTCTCCCACCCCACCGCTGCCACCAGTATGTGATGAGGGCAGTCTCCCACCCCACCGCTGCCACCAGTATGTGATGAGGGCAGTCTCCAACCCCACCGCTGCCACCAGTATGTGATGAGGGCAGTCTCCCACCCCACCGCTGCCACCAGTATGTGATGAGGGCAGTCTCCCACCCCACCGCTGCCACCAGTATGTGATGAGGGCAGTCTCCCACCCCACCGCTGCCACCAGTATGTGATGAGGGCAGTCTCCCACCCCACCGCTGCCACCAGTATGTGATGAGGGCAGTCTCCCACCCCACCGCTGCCACCAGTATGTCATGAGGGCAGTCTCCCACCCCACTGCTGCCACCAGTGTGTGATGAGAACCTGTATTAAAATGTTACTTCCTACCCTCCTTCTCCAGTGCTTTGTATGGCGGTGGCAGTCTCCAACCCCACCACTTTCACCAATATGTGATTGTGGCAGTCTCCAACCCCACCGCTGCTACCAGCTTGTAATGAGGGCAGTCTCCCACCCCACTGCTGCCACCGGTATGTGATGAGGGCAGTCTCCAACCCCACCGCTGCCACCAGTGTGTGATGAGGGTAGTCTCCAACCCCACCGCTGCCACCAGTATGTGATGAAGGCAGTCTCCAGTTCTACCACTGCCACCAATATATGATGAGGGCAGTTAACAGTTCTACTACTGTCACCAGCATGTGATGAGGGCAGTTTCCAATTCTACTACTGTCACCAGTATATGATGTGGGCACTTTCTGATCCTACTGTTGAAATCAAAATGTGACAGTTGCATAGACGAGAATGGCTTATAACTGGTAAAAGCCAATTGTCTTAATGTAGAACTATAGGCAACACTTTTTTTATTTTTAATTTTCGATAGAGGTTATCCTGTCAGATTTTTTATTTTTTTCTCTTTTTTTCCTCCATCTGTGTCCCATTGGGGAGATTTCCCTTCACTTCCTGTCCCATAACATGAGAGGAAATCCCTGCAAATTAAGAGAATCTCTTGGGGACCCCAAGGTCACTAGAATGATTGTCCCCATTGGAAGATTTTACTTCTATTATATTTCTGGGAACAACCCAATTTTGGGATTTTCTTTTAGTTTCACGTTTAATGCGTTTAATGATAATAGTAAACAGGACAAATAAAGAGGGTGAATCTCCTTAACGGGGACACAGACAGCAATAAAATTCACAGGGGTTCTAATCCCTCTCCATTCTATCCAAAACTAAAAAAATGTTTTGCTTTTAGTTATATTTTAATTTGTAAAAAATAAAGAACCCTTTTCCCTCATTGAAAATGTTGCTTCCTGCCTTCCATCTCCAGTGCTCCCAGTGACATTGTCAGTCTCTGATCCCACCAGATTTACCAATTTGTGATGGCGGCAGTCTCCAAAACCACCGCTGCCATCAGTGGATGACCACTGCCCCTATTATGAAAGGACGGTTGCCTCCAACACCTCCAGTATGTGAGGACTGCACTGTACAATTCCACCACTGCCACCAATATGTAATGGGGGCAGTCTCTGATCCCACTGTTGTCAGCCAAATGTGCTGATTGTATAGGTGAGATCTGGTGGGTTGAATCCTTCTCTGGCTTCTTATAACTTTTAAAGGCCAGATGTCTTATTTAGAGATGGGCCTAACACCCCCCGGTGCGGTTTGCACCAGAACTCCCCAACAGAGAAAAAGTTTGGACCCAAGCCGCAAACCATATTAAAGTCTATGAGACCCGAACATGAAAAATCAAAAGTCCCCATTTTGAAAGCTTATGCTGTATGTAAGTTATGGCCATAAAAAGGGGCCCGGGTACTACCCTGGGGGGCATGTATCAATGCAAAAAAATTTTAAAAAAGATTGTTTTTAAAAGAGCAGTGATTTTAATGATGCTTAAAGCGAAACAAAAATGGAAAATTCCTTCAAATATAGTGCCTGGGGGGGGTCCCTTTAGTCTGCCTGTAAAGTGGCACAGCTGTATCATGTGTAGAAGCTGCTGCAGCAAAACTGACATATGTAAAGAAAAAAACAAGACATTTAAACTGATATTGCCGGCAATACAAAAAAAAAACAAACAGCTTGGCCCCCCTATGCGTACCAGGCCCCACTCAAAATCCATACCAGACCCTTATACGAGCATGCAGCCTGGCAGGCCAGGAAAGGGTGGAGATTGACACGCGAGCTCCCCCTCCCCTCCTGAACCATACCACACCACATGCTGTGGGGCAGGGGGCTTATTGGAACCTGAAAACCCCCTTTAACAAGGGGGCCCCTAATTCTGACCCCCCTCCCCCCCATGTGAATGAGTAGGGGGGTACCCCTACCCATTCACCAAAAAAGTGTAAAAAAATAAAGACAGGAGGCAGTTTTTGACAGTGCCTTTACTAAAAAAACTATGTCCCCTGATGTAGATCTATCCCTAACCCCTCCTTTCCTGTCGAGTGCCCCCACACCAAGCAGCACTTGACAGGAGGTAGTGTGTCCATTCAGACACGGAGCCCTGGTTCGGCTCCCCCTCTCTCCTGATTGACTAACTGACTTTGATTGACAGCAGCCGGAGCCAATGGCACCACTGTTGTGTCTTAGCCAATCACGAGGACGGCAAAGGCGCTCGTGAACATCCCTGGATAGAGATAGGATTCAGGTAAGTATTAGGGGGGCTGCTGAACACAGAAGGCTTTTTATCTTATTGCATAGAATGCATTGAGATAAAAAAAAATTCTACCTTTACAACCCCTTTAAATAGGTAAGGAGCGGAGCCACCTGGCGATGTCACCTGGTGGCACCGCCCCTGTGTGATGTCACTGATTGGTGCATGCTGGGTGTGTGTGTGTGTTTTATTTCTTTTTGACACTTTTTTTTTTGTGACTACTTCATCTTCTATTTTTCAGTTTATGATTACTGGAGGAAATCTACAGGAGAGCAAAGAAGCAATCGAACTTGCCCGGACCAATGGTATCGTTCCTTATCATTTCTCATATAGACTTACACAGTGCATCTGATCAGTGGCAATATGGTAAAGATTTACAAAGAAGAACCAATCACAAAGGAGCATATGCAATAATCTGAATCTCCACTTTCAGTTATTATATTAGCAGAGTCTTATCTCAAAGATTTCTGATTATTTATCAATATTCTAGCCATGTCAGGCTGTAATGCCCCATAAATGGCTGCTCTGCCTGAACTCAGGTCAGACATTTAAAAGATAACTAAATCCAAGAACAAAAATGTAATATATTGCAGCTTACCAGTCCTTCGATGTGGTGGCCACATTAGTTTTCTTTTTTAGGGCTAAAAACAACCAATCTTCCCATCCTCACCTATTAGAAGAAAATGAAAGATAACTAGAAATGGGTGTCTCAGACAGAATGTCAAGTATCCTAGGAAAGAGACAGTGGGGTTCATTTACTAAGGGTGAATTCACATTTGCCAGCCATGAAATCGCAGAGAAGCTGGACCGACTCAGCGCTCCGGCCGCTCTGTGTTGCCAGCTGCCTAGAGGAAAGTGTGGTGCGTGATTCAGCACACTGCACCGCACAACCCCTTTCTTTTTTTGGATTGTACTATCTTTATTTGAAGTGTACAAAAACGTACAGCCTGACACCTCTGCTCTGACAGGGAGAGAATACAAGTAAATGACAGGACACCTACCTATGCTGGGGGGGAGGGGCTGTAAAAACTTAATATTTCAGATTAAGAATATAGAAAATGTTTATTCCTGTTCTCTTTAACAACCGCAATGTGGATGGAATGATAAACTTGGAATGTGGTGGGGGAGACTCCTGCCAGCTGGCAGAGATGACTACTCTGATGGAGATTTCAATGCAGCAGAGGCATTGGGGTTGAAAGCATCATAGTCAGCATTTTTCTTCCTCCAAACACGGCGAGTCCCCCTCCTCAGGAAGACACGTGTACAGTCATGGCAATGAACATCTAAATGATTCAGAGAAGGATTGGGAGAAAGTGCTGTGGTCAGATGAGACCAAAATTGAGCTCTTTGGCATTAACTCAACTCATCATGTTTGGAGGAAGATAAATGTTGACTATGACCCTAACAAAACCATCCCTACAGTCAAGCACGGAGGTGGAAACATGATGCTTTGGGGCTGTTTCTCTGATAAAGGTATAGGCCGACCTTGCTGCATTGAGGGGCTTATGAACGGGCCATTTTTGTAAAACCTTGGATGAGAACCTTCTTCCCTCAGCCAGAACACCGAAGATGGGTCATGGATGGGTCTTCCAACATGATAGTGACCCAAAACATACCACCAGGGCAACAAAGGAGTGGCTCAAGAAGAAGCACATTAAGGTCATATAGTGGCCTAGCCAGTCTCCAGACCTTAATCCTATAGAAAATGTATGGAGGGAGCTGAAACTTTGAGTTGCCAAGAGGCAGCCAAGAAACCTTAAGGCTTTAGAGAAGATCTGTAAAGAAGAGAGCACCAAAATCCCTCCTGAGATGTGTGAAAACCTGGTCAACTACAAGAAACGTCTGACCTCTGTGATTGCCAACAAGGGTTTCTCCACCAAGCACTAAGTCATGTTTTGCTTGGGGATCAAATAATTATTTTACTCACTGAACTGCAACTCAATTTATAACATGTGTTTTATGTGTTCTTTCTGGATTTTTGGTTGATATTTTGTCTCTATCATTTAAAATACACCTCTGATAAAAATGATAGACCCTTCATTCAGTAGGCAAACTTCCAAAATCTGCAGGGGATCAAATAATTATTTTCCCCATTGTACATGTATGTGTTGTAGAGATAAACTGCATATGTTTCAAGGTGTTCTTTGTAATTTGTCATGACATACATACATCTACTCACACCTTCAGTTGACCATTGAGCTGCCTATCAGGCCTTCAGGAGGAATGTGCAGAGCTGTCAACCCGGCATTGGAAAGTGCCATTTCTGGATCTCTGGTGACAAGCTTTGCAATAAAAAAAAAAAAAATATATATATATATATATATATATATATATATATATATATATATATATATATATATATATACCGTATATACTCGAGTATAAGTCGAGTTTTTCACCACATTTTTTGTGCTGAAAGTGCCCCCCTCGGCTTATACTTGAGTCAAGCACTTTTCTGCAGCAAAAAAATTTCATTTTCTGAACCGAATTTGGGGCGCCGTATCTCGGGGCCACTTGGTGCTAGGAACCCCAAATTTGGTGTGCAAACCCAGTAAAACTAGTACCACAACATATCCAAAGCTGGGGTTCCTAGCACAAGGTGGCCATGAGATACGGGGCCCCAAAATTGGTTCGGAAAATGTCATTCTCTGCTGCAGAAAAGTGCTTGACATTTTCTGAACCGATATTTGGGGCCCTGTATCTCAGGGTCACTTGGTGCTAGCAACCCCAGCTTTAGGTATATTGTGGTGCTAGTTCCACTGGGTTTGCACACCAAATTTGGGGTTCCTAGCACTAAGTGGCCACGAGATACGGAGCCCCATTTTCGGTCAACTGTGTCCATCTGCAGCAATGTAATTTTGGGACCCTTTGGGTCCAGAGACCCCAAATTTTGGCTGCAGCTAGGGAGCATCTAGGAACCCTTAACTACCGAGTTTGAAGTTCGGGGAACCTATGGCTGCAAATGGGCACAGTGAGGCTGCAAATGGGCATTGTTGACCCTCTTTTCCACTTACAGTAGCTGTGCATTTCTCACCCTAGGCTTATACTCGGGTCATTAAGTTTTTCCCATTTTTTTGTGGTAAATTAGGGCCTTGACTTATATTCGGATCGACTTATACTCGAGTATATACCATATATATATATATATATATAATATTCCACTGCATACAATAAAGCATGATGTGAAATTTTTTGAGTTTACATACACTTTAATTCAGTGAGGAGGTCTCTAATCATGTGATCTTTTCAGATCGATTTTACAGTACGGTCGGCTGCCACCCCACCAGGTGCGGAGAGTTTGAGGCTGGAGATCCTGATGGGTATTTATCCAGCCTGCAGAAACTGATCGAGGACAACAGGGAAAAAGTTGTGGCCGTCGGAGAGTGTGGTCTGGGTAAGTCACAGCACGGTGCCTGAAGAGGAGCTTCAACCACACGGTTACATTTGCAGCTAATATGGTCTATAGGAGCCTGCCAAAAAGTGTGTAAAGTGATGCACATTCTCTTTTGATTCCCTTACTGTGCTGTACTATAGAGCTATAAAAATAATGGATGACAACACTTTCCAAAATCCACATTGGGGTAAATTTGGCTCTGATTTCAAGAGTTAGGCCTCGTTCACATTTTGGTGAAGAGATGTCAGCTTTTCTGCACGCGTTCTGCAAGGGCAAAAACCAAGGTTCTCTATGTGCCCTGTTCACACAACGTGCAGATTTTTTTCTGCGGGGGAAATCTGGAATGTGTGTTCCGTTTTCTGCACGGGAAAAAACTGGCATGACATCCACATTGGTCTGAACTGGGCACATAACTGACGTGCATGAAAACTGATGTAAAGTGATGTTTCTGCAAGTGAAATCTGTGCAGTTTTCCCATCAATCGCCATCAGTTTTCATGCACGTATGGTGTGAACAAGCCCTTAAAGTGGAAATAGACCCTCCTATCCCTTTCAGCCAAGGAATCTTCCATCTTAGTCTCTGTTTGATTTGCAGCTGCCATGGTGCTGTACATGTGATCGGTTGTGACACCAGCCGTTTCATGGTTTGACAGTTTAGTTAAAGCGGAGTTCCACTCAAAAGTGGAAGCTCCGCTTGTTTGCAATGTGTCTATGGGAATGTTTGACCATAAGCGCATTTGTGAGGTCAGGCACTGATGTTGGACGAGAAGTCCTGGCTCGCAGTCTCCGCTCTAATTCATCCCAAAGGTTTTCTATCCAGTATCGGGTTGAAGTCAGGATTCTGTGCAGGCCAGTCAAGTTCCTCCACCCCAAACTCGCTCATCCATGTCTTTATGGACCTTGCTTTGTGCACTGGTGTGCAGTCATGTTGGAACAGAAAGGGGCCATCCTCAAAAAAGAGGATATAAAAAAGAGGGCGCACCAGTTTTGTGCATTATCCTTTGATATGTTTATTAGATGAAAAAATGTTAAAAACTACTCACAAATATGGAAAGAAAACCACATCTTTGTGAATAGTTTTTAATATTGTTTCTTCTAATAAATATATCAAAGGATAATGCACAAGGCTGGTGCGCCCTCTTTTTTTTCTATTCTCTTTTTTGACTGCTAGGATATCCCTATCATGGAGGGCAGCAAGGCCTAAAGACACTATCCATTCTGAACTTTGGATTGCCTGTTTAACGCATTCATGCACAAGAGTATTTGTTTTGCTGCTATTGAAAATTGTTTAGGAGCCATCCCCAAACTGTTCCAACAAAGTTGGGAGCATGAAATTGTCCAAAATGTCTTGGTATGCTGACGCCTTAAGAGTTCCTTTCACTGGAACTAAGGGGCCAAACCCAACCCCTGAAAAAACAACCCCCACACCATAATTCCCCCTCCACCAAAGGATTTGGACCAGTGCACAAAGCAAGGTCCATAAAGATATAGATGAGTGAGTTTGGGGTGGAGGAACTTGACTGGCCTGCACAGAGTCCCGACCTCAACCCGATAGAACACCTTTGGGATGATTTAGAGCGGTGCCTGACCTCACAAAGGCTCTTCTGGAAGAATGGTCAAACATTCCCATAGACACACTCCTAAACCTTGTGGACAACCTTCCCAGAAGAGTTGAAGCTGTTATAGCTGCAAAGGTTGGGCCAACTCAATATTGAACCCTACGGATTAAGACTGGGATGTCATTAAAGTTCATGTGCGTGTAAAGGCAGGTGTCCCAATACATTTGACAATAAAGTGTATGTATGGAAGTAGTAAAGTAATTAAAGGCCCTATGGAATGCTCATATTTAGGTTCATTTAGTAGGAATCAAGCTGAAGGTGGGCCTGCAAGCACCACCTGGCTTGACAAAAGTTATCGGCCGAACGGTGACATTGTCCTATCAGATACAGTCACTATTCTGCAGCACTATGGTATTCAGGCAGCCACAGGTACAGCGGCTGTCTGAATTCAATAGCCGACAATTAAAATTCCTTCATCCATGCCGCAAGTGGTAATGGGGAAGTCGACTGATTTTCTTTCTTTTAGTTCGTGGTCTGGGGAGCCTCTAGAATCTTCATGCTGTACACAGGACCTCTACCTCAGTTTGTTAAGCCAAACCCCTTAATTCAGCAATCCAGTACCTGAACCTCAGGGGTCAGTGCAGGCATGTACATTCCACTGCTGAAAAGCATGGGTGGGATAAGTTCCAGCAGGGGGCGAGCTTAGATGCAGGATGGGTGGGATTCAAAGCCCTCTGTTTAGTGTGTACAAAGGACTGGGGCACTCCACCCTTCTACAGTAATCAATAAGTGGACTGTCAAAGCTATCAATTTATCAGAATTCTTAGTATGGAGACATTGAAGTAGGTGAAAAGAATCGGTCACATATGGGCTTATGCAGAAATTTAAACAAAGAGTATTTACTGTATTTATTGGGGTATAACACCCACTTTTTCACCCTGAACATCGGGTGCAAATAGTGTGTGCATGTTATAAGCCATTACTGCAATTTGGGCTGCCTAGGAGGGAATGGGAATGGGGATGGGGAGGGGGACGGGACGAGCGCCATCAGATTATATACAGCGAGAATCTCCTGTTTACTCATCAGCCTCTGTAATAGGAAGTCCAGCCTCCTAGGCCGACATTGGGCAGTGATAAGGCTGCAGATGGGCAATTGTGAGGCTACAGATGGGCATTAATCAGGCTGCATTGATGGGCAATTGTGAAGCTGTAGATGGGCATTGATCAAGCTGCATTGATGGGCAATTGTGAAGCTGTAGATGGGCATTGATGGGCATTGATCAAGCTGCATTGATGGGCAATTGTGAGGCTGTAGATGGGCATTGATCAAGCTGCATTGATGGGCAATGGTGAGGCTGCATGGATGGGCACTAACCCTTATTTTGCTTTAAAGTTCTTTATTTAAAATTAGATTGTTTTTCCTGAAACTTCCCTCCTAAAATGAAGGTGCGTGTTATACGCCTGTGCATGTGATACGCCGATAAATACGGTAATTATTAAAAGTGCAAGATTTATGTTTCATTCCTTACTTAGCTTTATGTACTGTTTCCGAGACTGACACATAGAAGGGGTCAGAGGTCACCTTAAATCTTGCTATCTTTCCATTGCACACTCTGGGGGGACAGCGTGTGAGGTCAGCCAGGTGACACGCCAACAAGAACTTCAGGTGACCTCTGCCCTTGCAGTGGCGACTCCCATATTTAGGACCCGTTCACACTTAAAAGATGGGATATCACACGCAACACATGTGAACGCGCCATGTTCCAGCAGGTACACTGTGATGCCATTCATTCTTAATGGCACCTCAAATGCAGAAGCCAACATATGCACACTGCGCTGCAATGCATAGTAGCTTTTAATTATTTAGAATTGTTTGTATAACTTTTTTTTTCTTTCCCTGATAGACTTTGACAGGCTGGAATTTTGTCCAAAGGAAACACAACTAAAGTAAGAGACATTTTAATACTTCTATTCCAATAGAATGTCCATGACTTGCAGCAATATGTTCACATCATGACACACGTCCAATAACTTTAAGAATGTTACCCCATTTCATATTCCTGATATGTGGCTGCTGTACCATGTACTTGTATGAGAAAGTCTCCTGTTCTCTTTGTATTGCTTCCTTTGTGTGACATCGCTGGTGTTCCTTCCAGTCCCTCTGCTTTCCTATTTCTGGCTGTGCTGGGAACTCAGCCTGCTCTCCTCCAATGATCAGCCTTGTGCTGACATGCCATCTTTCTTGCAGTGGTCTTGGTCTGCCTGACCTTGGCTTGGTATCAAAAGATCCCTGAATTTTCCACTTCTTAATAAATGATTGAACAGTACTGACTAGCATATTCAAGGCTTTGGATATCTTTTTATTTCCTGTTCCATCTATGTAAAGTTCCATTACCTTGTTACTAGGGATCGACTGATATTGTTTTTTCGGTATGCCGATACAATACCAATATTTCAACCACCTCTCCTGCCGATAGCCAATATTTTTTGCTGGTATTTTGTACATTTAAAAAAAAAATCGGTCGATCCCTACTTGTTACACAGGTCTTTTGACAGTTCTTTTCTTGGATCAGTATCTAGCATGCTCAGTGCATCCATGTGAGAGCTAACAAACTTATTGCCTATTTATACACAGACACTAATTACAAGCCACAGATGTGGGAAATTAACCTTTAATTGCCATTTTAACCTGTATGTGTGTCACCTTCTGTGCCTCTGTACCAAGGCCAAACTTTTGATCAGGGCCAAAAGTGGGTGATTTCTGTTGTTATGATTTCAAAAGGAGCCAAACAACTGTGTGATAAAAAATGGCTTCATATGATCACCATCTAAAAGACATTTTTTTGGCATGAACAGTCATATTTTCAATATCAATGCCAAAATTTCACGATTTTTGCCAGGGTATGCACACAACTGAATGTATGAATGTGAGTTAGGGACCTTAGATTGTAAGCTCCTTGAGGGCAGGGACTGATGTGAATGTCCTGAATATATGTGTAAATCGCTGTGTATATTGACTGCTATATACAGTAAGTACCTGAAATAAATTAAACATAAACCTTTTTAAGGGCCAAAAAAAGGGGTTGATAAACCTGAGTTCCAAAATGTTAGTTACCTGCATTGAAAGTGAACCTGTGCCCATTTCGTGCACACTAAAGTATTTAGATATTCTCCAAGCAGTAAAAGCACCTAAAAAAACAAACACTCATTCACCTTTGTATATATAGGCATTGTGGAGATTATTATTCACAACACAGACATTGAAATCTCAGCAGCACAAAATTTTGGCAGGCTGCCAGCCCTCCAATATAAACAAACCGACTGAAACCCGACTTTAGGCTCCATTCACACCTGGACGTTCTGGAATCGTGGCAAAACGAGGGTCACGTTTGCGATGCCATTACTTCTAATGGCACCCCAATCGCTATGCGCGTTGGCCACGGTTGTCGCACGATAAATCATGCCGCAATCCTGACAAAATCACCACGCGCGAAGCTTGACGCTCAAAAAGGAGGAGGAGCTTCTTTTGGGCAACGGTGTTGCGATTTGCAGCACAAATTATCGTGCGGCAATTGCGCCAAAATCGCACTGCGATTGGGGTGCCATTAGAGGGAATGACATCACATTACAAGCAGCTAGAGAGGTGATTGAGGTTTTATTTATTTTATTTTATTTTTTAAAACTCTTTTTATTGGTTTTAACCTCTTGCTTACTTTCAGCGCTGTCACTCTTTGAATGACAATTGCGCGGTCATGCTACAGTTTACCCAAATGAGATTTTTATCATTTTTTTCACACAGATAGAGCTTTCTTTTGGTGCTGTTTTTTTATTTTTTGCTAAATAAAACAAAAAGTGACCGAAATTTAAGAAAAAAAAAAAAAAAAAACTATTTCATAGTTTGTTATAACATTTTGAAAACAGGTACTTTTTCTCCTTCACTGATGTGCGCTGATGAGGCAGCGCTGATGGGCACTGATAGGCAGCGCTGATGGGCACTGATAGGCGGCGCTGATGGGCACTGATAGGTGGCACTGATAAGGCGGCATAATGGACACTGATAGGTGGCACTGATGAGGCGCCACTGAGAGGTGGTACTGATGGTTGGCACTGATGGTGAGCACTGATGGTTGGCACTGATAGGTGGCACTGAAGGGCATTGATAGGTGGCACTGATCACTGATGGGTGACACTGATGGGCACTGATGGGTGGCATTGGTAGGCACTGGTGATACTGATAGGCAGCACTGATCTGTGGCACTGATTATTAGACACTGATGGGTATTGGCAGCACTGGTGGGCATTGATGGGTGGCACTGTGGGCACTGGTAGGTGGCACTGTGGGCACTGGTAGGTGGCACTGGTGGGTACTGATAGGTGGCACTGGCAGGTTACACTGGTGGGCACAGCCGCGGCTTTCTGAGTTAGGGACCGATGTCCCTCTGACAGAAGCCAGTGATCGGCTTTTTTTTCCCCCTCATGCTGAGAGCGTGACGAGAAAAAAAATACCGATTACCGAGCTACTGTTTAAATCACGTGATCAGCTGTCATTGGCTGACACCTGATCATGTGGTAAGGGTCCGGGATCGACCCCTTACTCGGATCTGTGATCAGCCAAGTCCCATAGACCCAATGATTACAGAGCGCGAGTGCAGACAGCGCTTGCTCGGGAGAACATCCATGGATGCCCTCCCGGCAATTAAGGCCCACGCTACAGCCGTCTTTCGGTTATAGCGCAGGCGGAAAGGAGTTAAAGAGTTAAGTGGTAGAAAACAGAGCCTCTGGGCATTCCCCGGCTCGAGGTAAACAACAAAACAAACATCCCTAATTATCTCCACTGGGCTCAGTTAGATAGAGTACACAGTTAAAAATACGTTTTAAAGTAAAATGGAAGGGCCTCTGCATTATCCCCGATACCCATGGTGCAGCACATTCCAAACATTAATGAATATATCACATTTATTTCACCAGCTACTGAGATTTCTCAGATCACCTTTGTCCTGAAATCATAGAGGATTCAATCACCCAATAACTATACTATGTGGCCACGGATGGAGAATCTAGCCATAAGTCCCATACCTTGTTGAACTTTCAAGAACACCCATGAGATTCAGAAGGTGTTTTTAAAGCGGTATTACCTTATTTACCTGGATTTTCCAAAATTGTAAGCTAGGGACCTCCTTAGACTTCAAGGTAATGGCCTTACAGGCATAAGAAAGCAACAGAATGACATAGGTCCTAAGAGGCCGAAGAAGGGGGGGAGGTTTTATTTTTAAGCCCATTTACTGCTTGATAAGAATTTGGGAGTAGTTTAATGTAGATAGTCTGGGCACAGGTGCACTTTAAGTTTACCGTCACTATCGATGCATATTCCCACTGCTCAAATCTGCGAGGTTTGTTTGTGGGTCTGTGCTGGCACTTTCAGATATTAGCTGGAGAGACCTCAGGTGTCATGGTGAGAGCCGGTGGTGGGGGAAGAGGATCAGAGCATATGTTGTATGCCCAGGGTTGTTTGATAAGGTTTACAAGACATAAGTCATATGCCCACTGTTTAGTTTGTGTCCCCAATGGAGTAAATTTGGAATTTTCTCTTTGGAAAGGTATTTTGAGAAGCAGTTTCATCTGGCCGAGCACTCCAAACTGCCCATGTTCCTGCACTGTCGGAACTCCCACAAAGAATTTTTAGGTGAGTGTCGCAGTTATAAAACAAATATATATATTAAAGTGATACATTGCCATCACTATTGTCTGTTCTACCCTAGGGATATGCTTGGTGTTTTTCTAATATGCTGGTGTTGTTTCCACAAGTGTTTTACCTTCATTTTATTATAGTTTTTTAAACTTTTTTTTTTTACCGATTGGTGACTTTAAAGCAGGAGTCTCCAAACTTTCTAAACAGAAGGACAGTTTACTGTCCTTCAGACTTTAACGGAGGCGGGGAATGGGGAAAAAACAATGCACCATCATGGGTGTCAGAGGGGAGGAATTATGCCCCATTGTTGGTATCAGTGGATGAAATGGTGTCCCAAGTGCTGGATAAAAGCAAACAAAGGGCCGCAGTTTGGAGACCACTGCTTTATAGCAAGAAAGCCGCAGCTGATACCTGCCTGTGTGCCCTTTAGCACCATGTTTGGGATGGAGGGGGCTTATTACCTGCCCCCATTGGAACACATAGAGGTTACACCACTTTAAATTGAATGAAATAATTAAAGAACACCAGGAAAGGACACCCTAACTCCAGTGATGGTGAACCTTGGCACTCCAGATGTTTTGGAACTACATTTTCCATGATGCTCATGCACTGAGCATCATGGGAAATGTAGTTCCAAAACATCTGGAGTGCCAAGATTCGCCCATCACTGCCCTACTCTATAAAAACACGCACTCTTTTTGGGGGTCTGTGCAGCTCTAACTGTCCCTGACATGCAGCATAATTCAGACATATAGCATATCTTTGTGGGTTCGCAGAGTTCGACCCTCAACTATAGTCCCAGTTTCTCATGTGGCCCCCTTGGAAAATGAATTGCCCACCCTTGATTTACACGCTACAGCAGCCAGGTGTGTGTGTAAAAGCTAAGAAAAGTACAAAAGTTGCCATTGCTGAATTCCCCCATGAAAACAAACTTGCTGTCTCTGGCTTCTCTATGACCTGAGCTAAAGCATGCATGCAGTTAGTAAAGTCAGAACTCCTGATCTGCATTTCCTGTTCAGGTCGGTGAAAGTCTTGAAGCCATTAGACAGTCAGGCAGGAGAGAAGAGGTTAGCAGTGGCAGCACATATAAGACTCTAAGCACAGGTTTCCTTTCCCAGTCCAGTAGCTTTGGCTAGAGGCCGTAGGGAGTCGGTTTCTGGAGCCTACAATACACACCCAATGTACGGTTTGCTATCGAGAACAGGTGGAGGGTCCAGGGATGGCACCTTGATGCCCTTTTCTAACAGGTGCAATATTTAACAGATCACATTCTGTACTTCTTTGTTTTCTGTCTGCCTGGTTAGCTCAATTGGTAAAGAATGAGGCACTTTTTTGGACTTTCGTTTTCTTTATTTACAGATATTATGGGAAGAAATCGGGATCGATGTGTTGGGGGAGTGGTGAGTGGTGCAAATCAAGACTGATTCCAGATAAGTCCTATTAGCAGGGCTTTTTTTCCTCAAAGAATAGGTGCATGAACTCCTCCTCCCCCCCCTTTCTGACCTCCCCCAGCAACAACATACCAACCCAGCAACAATAGATCTCCCAGCAGCCAGCAACAATAGACCTCTCCCTCAACAGTAGATTCCTCCCAGCAACAATAGACCTACCCAGAAACAATAAACCCCCACACAAAAATAGATCCCCACCAGCGACATTAGATCCCCCAGCACCTAGCATCGATCGACCCTCCAACACTCCTTGCCATATAATACATTCAGTGCTGGAGTTGCTGGAACTGTGTTCCCACTGAAAAAAAAGCCCTGCCTATTAGAATGTAAAACAATGGCTTTGCTGTTTTTCGCATGTATTTCCATTACCCTATCTAATTCATCCATTATAATGTATCCATTACCGTAGTATAAGCTGAGTTTTTCAGCACATTTTTTTGTGCTGAAAAAGCCCCCTGGGCTTATACTCGAGTCACTGTGCTCATCTGCAGCCTCATGCGCCTGATCTCCCGCTGTGACATGCAGTCTAGTCGGCAGCCGTGCAGTATAATGAAGCCCCGCCTTCTCCTCGTCCGTGAAAGGCGGAACACTGACTCACTGCTGGAAAAATGAATCAGTGTTCCGTCACGGATGAGGACAAGGAGGAGACGGGGCTTTGTTACACTGCACGGCCGCCGACTAGACTGACTGCTCGTCGCAGCCCCAGGAGATCAAGTACATGTGGCTGAAGATGGACACAGTGAGGCAGGGAGATGGACACAGTGGGGCATGGAGATGGACACAGTGAGGCAGCGAGATGCGCACATTGTGGCAGCGAGATGCGCACATTGTGGCAGGGAGATGGGCACAGTGGGGCATGCAGATGGCACAGTGAGGCATGGAGATGGCACAGTGAGGCTGCAAATGGGCACAGTGAGGCTGCAGACGGGCATTGTTGACCCTCTTTTCCACTTACAGTAGCTGCTGCATTTCCCACCCTAAACTTATACTCGACTCAATAAGTTTTCCCAGTTTTTTGTGGTAAAATTAGGTGCCTCGGCTTATATTCAGATCGGCTTATACTCGAGTATATACGGTATTTATTTAGCCCAGAGCTCTACATGCACAGAACAAACCACATCAATCCTTCCCGCTAAAACGTGCTAAAATATAAAGCTCATTCTACATTTTTGTGAATGCACACACGGTAGGACTAGCTTGGTCAGACAGCAATTATCCAATCACTGTGGTTGATTCACTAAAACTGGAGAGTGCAAAATCTGGTGCAGCTGTGCACAGTAGTCAATCAGCTTCTAACGTCAGCTTGTTCAATTAAAGGAGAAGTACAACCAAAGCTCATTTGGCTGTACTTCTGTGAATCACAGGAGTGCAGATGGTCCGGCACTCCTGTGACCCGTTTTCAGCAGACAGTGGGCTGAAGTCACAGAGCCGGTCCAGGCTGGGGAAAGATCGCAACCATATGGTCTGGATTCACCCAGATACCTGAACCGGCACCTGGCTTAGCGATCCGCTGAGAGCTTGAGCCTCCCACTCCTGCCCCCTCCACAGCCCAGCACTCCGAGGGGGGCGTCAGAGCAGAAAGCCAGTGATTGATAGTCACCAGCACTCTGCTCATGGAGCTCTGAGTGATCAGTGTTGTTTGATCGCTCAGTTCTCAGCCTTAGAGCAAGCGGGGGACTGATGCAGCATCAGACTTGCTGCGGGGGGAGAATATCCGTGGTTTGCTGTCACTAGAGGCAGCAGCTGCAGCAACAGGAACATGTTACATGTTCCACCATAAAAATGAGTGGAACATGTGACGTTCCCAAAGCTGAACTTCTCCTTTAAGGAGGAGTGGGAAGATGTCCATATTGACACAAGAAGTGGGCAGCCAAAAACACAAAGGACGGATGAAAATGTGGACAGAGTGCGAACCATCGTACGATCAGATCAAAGATTGAGTGTGCAAATGTTGGCGGAAGAATTGAACACGAATAGAGAAATTGTGCAGCAGAGTCTAACAGAGGATTTGAGAATGAGAAAGATTTCTGCAAAGATGGTGCCTCGAATCTTGACAGAAGATCTTTTGAAGTATGCAGAAGTGTTTACCCGTCCATTCTGGGAATTCACATCTTGTACAACGGGTAAAATAAGTATTGAAAGCGTCACCATTTTTCTAGGTAAACATATATTTAAAGGCGCTATTGACATGAAATTTTCACCACATGTCGGTAACAATCCATGCATACAAAGAAACCCAAACAGTTCAGAAATGAAGTTATGTGTAATGACACCAGGAAAAAATATGAAGGGGAGGTGCAAAAAGGCATGGAAAGCCAAGACACCGGCTGAAATCTATCAGTAATTAGAAAGCAATCCTGCCCCTTGTCAGTGCAAATTAATATCAGCTGGTTCAGTCTCAACCGATGGCCTATAAAAAGGTTTCTCATTATCAAGGTGTCACACAAGAACATCTCATAATGTGTAAAAGCAATAGGCGCCCTCAAGACCTTTGCAACCTTATTGTTGCAAAACATACTGATGGCATTGGTTACAGAAGGATTTCTAAACTTCTGAATGTTGCAGTGAGCACTGTTGGGGCCATAATCAGGAAGTGGAAAGAACATCATTTCACCATAAACTGGCCACAACCAGGTGCTCCTCGTAAGATTTCTGACAGAGGATGGGAAAAGAATTATCAGAAGAGTTGTCCAAGAGTCGAGGACTACTTGTTGAGAGCTTCATAAAGAAAACAATAAGTAATGCACTCAACTGCCATGGCCTGTATGCACCCTCACCACGCAAGACTGAAGAAAAAGCATGTTGAAGCTCCTTTAAAGTGTTCTGAACAACATTTAGACAAGCCTGTGAAATACTGGGAGAATATAGTCTGGTCTGATGAGACCAAAATTGAACTCTTTGGATGCCATAATACACACCATGTTTAGAGGTCAAATGGCACATCACCCCATAAACGCATACGGTACTGGCAAACTTCAGATCATTGAAGGAGGGGTGAATTGAAAAATTTACCAAGACATTCTTGATAAACATCTGCTGCCATCTACCAGGATGATGAAGATAAAACGAGGGTGGACATTTCAGCAAGACAATGATCCCAAACACAAACCCAAGGAAACTTTCAAGTGATTTCAAAGAAAGAAAATACAACTTCTAGAATGGACCAGCCAATCACTTGACTTAAATCCAATAGAAAATCTATGGAAAGAACTAAAGATTAGAGTTCATAGAAGAGGCCCATGGAACCTTCCAAGTATTGAAGACTGTGTGGAAGAATGGGCCAAAAATCACACCTGAGCAATGCATGCGACTAGTTTCTCCATACAGGAGGCATCTTGAAGCTGTCATTACCGACAAAGGATTTTGTACCAAGTATTAAATACATTTCAGTTAGTGTGTTCAATACTTTTTCCCTGTGTCATTCCATTTTATTACACATAACTTAATTTCTGAACTTATTTGTTTTGGTTTCTTTGTATGTATGAATTGCATGGGTTGTTACCGACGTGGTGAAAATTTCATGTCAATAGTACCTTTAAAAATATATTTACCTAGAAAAATGGTGACGTGTTTAATACTTATTTTACCTGCTGTATGTAAAGTGCCTTGAAAAAATATTCATACCCCTTCATATTTTCCACTTTCTGTCATGTTACAACCAAAAACATAAATGTATTTTATGTGATAGACCAACACAAAGCGGCACATAATTGTGAAGTGGAAGGAAAATGATAAATGGTTTTAAATTTTTTTTTTTTTGCAAATATCTGAAAAGTGTGGTGTGTATTTGTATTCAGCCCCCCTGAGTCAATACTTTGTAGAACCACCTTTCACTGAAATTACAGCTGCAAGTCTTTTTGGGGATGTCTCTACCAGCTTTGCACATCTAGAGAGTGAAATTTTCCCCCTTCGTCTTTCAGGACAGCCACCATGAGAGATAGTCTCCTCCTCTTCCTCTAGGAAACACTGCGCCAGCCCATAAATTCTTACTTCCCCCTGCCAGACCTCAGTATTAGTGTTTCCTCCGGTGGGGAGACACTGTGCAAGGAACCAGGCCATTCAGTCAGGGTGACTGCGGCTGTTTATATTTTTTGGAGCCTGTAATGGGAGCAGGGGTTTCCTAGGGCATAGGGGGGACTTACCCCTCGTTCTGTTGCCACCACTTCCTAGCCGAGTGGGGCTTCAGGTTGGGGGGACTCCCTATCGCAGCTACAGGGCTGCAGCAGGCAAGCGTTCACCTTCCCTGTATTCCATACAGACCGCTCTCTTTTTTTCTTTTTTTTTGGAACTAGGCGGGCCGGACGACGGGCGACGTCATTTCCGGCGGAAGGGCGAGTGCTTGCCTTTGACCCACGACTTTCGGTTCCGGGTCGCGGCGCTGATAGGGAAGCCAGGCACAGGCTAGAGACGAGTCTGGGACGCGCACAGGCAGCGTGGGACTCGGTAGTAGCAACCACCTGCAAGTCATGTCGGAAGCAGATGCTCAGCCAACGGACACTACCTCCAGCCTTCCTAAGGTAAGAGTGCCCTGGGGAAGAGTACTCTTTATCTAGGATTGTCCCTCCATGTATAGTTCCTGTCATGGGGGGGCAGACACCCTGGGTGGTCAGGGGAGGGAGGCTCGGATCCCCACATATTAAGGAGGGTCTTGGGCACTCCCAGGGTTGTATCCTTGTTTTTTTGAAAAAAAAAAAAAGTGACAAAATGTTTTTTTCTTTTCATGTATTTCAGAAAGCTACAGAGAAGTCTAGGTCTGCACATAGCTCTAAGAAGAGGTGTGCCTCTTGCAGGGACACTTTAGGGGAAACATGGACAAAGGTCTTGTGTAGGGAGTGCATAGACTCCCTTGTTAAGGAGAGGGACTCTGAACAGGAGTCAGGACTTGCAGCCTCGGTTAAGGAGCTTTCGTCCACCTTCTCTTCATTTAAAGCCTTATTTGAAAGGTTTCAGCCTCCCTTTAGTCCAGTCCCCCAGGATACAACCTCGCCTCAGGCTCAGGGCTCTGCTCCTGCCCAACCTGCAACTTCAGTTAGGGCAGTGGAAGCTCCAGGGCCCTCCGGAGTGGAACAAAGACAACCAGACAGTTCCTCCTCCGATTCCCAGGATGGTTCAGAGGGAGAGGACCTGGACGGGGAGTCCAGGAAATCCTCCAGATATAAATTATCCCTGGAAGAGGTAGAGGACCTCTTAGGGGCTATTTATACAACCCTCGGTATTCAGGAACACAGGAAACCCCTGACCCTTCATGACCAAATGTACAAGGGTTTAGGGGAACAAAGGAGGAAAGTTTTTCCAGTACATGAGGTACTGGTTGAAACTATTAAAAAGGAGTGGCAGGATCCCGAAAGGAAACCCTTTTTTTCTAGATCCTTAAAAAGGAGATTTCCATTCTCGGATGATCCTACATCTATCTGGAATAAAAGTCCCAAGTTAGATGCTGCCTTCTCCCAGGTTTCCAGACACACAGACCTGGCTTTTGAGGACATGGGGGCCCTGGTGGATGTCATGGATAAGAGAATAGACTCTCTTCTCAAAAAGACTTGGGATTCAACAATTGGTAATTTAAAACCTGAGTTGGCTGTCACAGTAGTGGCTCGCAATCTGGAGCACTGGCTCTCTAAGATTCAGGAGCATATTGAAGCTGGAACGGCAAAAGAAACCATTCTATCTTCTTTCCCTACGATTCTGCGGGGTATCGCCTACATAGCTGATGCCTCG
Source organism: Aquarana catesbeiana (assembly GCF_042186555.1). Lineage (NCBI taxonomy): Eukaryota > Metazoa > Chordata > Amphibia > Anura > Ranidae > Aquarana > Aquarana catesbeiana. The sequence continues at coordinate 608,914,805 of NC_133328.1, read as the reverse complement.
GCAGAATCAGTCCGTATGTCGGCCAGATCAGCGGCTCTGGCCAATTCGGCCAGGAGAGCCCTCTGGCTAAAAACTTGGCCGGGCGATAGCGCCTCTAAGGCCAAGTTGTGCGGCATACCGTTAACGGGAGACCTTCTCTTCGGCCCAGGGTTAGAGACCGTCTTGGACCGCACAGCAGACAGGAAGAAATCCTTCCCAGTTAAGCGGAAAACCCCTACACAGACAAAGAAGGGGTTTCGTCCGCAAAAGCGTAAAGAAATTCCAAAGCCGGAAGGGCAAAAGAAATTCTGGGGTCAGAAGAAGGGCAGGGGAGGGGTGATTTTTCGCCCTCCTGAACAGCCCCGTAAAAACCAATGACTCCCCAACCAGGGTGGGGGGAAGACTGGGGGCCTTCCTCCCACAGTGGGAAGTGATATCCCCCAATCGCTTTATCCTAGGGATTATAAGAAGGGGGTACCATATCGAATTCACAAATCCTCCTCCACGGAGATTTCTTGTCACGCTCCTACCCAGGTGTACGGCAAAAGCCGAGGCTCTGTTGGAAGCATTAAGAGATCTGGTAGATCAAAATGTGGTTCTCAGAGTTCCAAAGACCGAGGAGGGAGAGGGTTTCTATTCACACATCTTCGTAGTGAAGAAACCCACAGGGAAATTCAGACTGATTCTGAATTTAAAGCCCCTGAACAGGTCAGTGACGTACAGGAGATTCCGTATGGAAACAATTTTCACAGTCAGAGCCCTGTTGCCCCGCAACTGCTTTATGGTATCTCTGGACCTAAGGGACGCGTATCTACACGTTCCTATTACAGAAGCCTCGCAGAGGTTTCTTCGGCTAGCGGTAAATGTAGGTGGAACAACGGTACATCTACAGTTTCAGGCGCTGCCTTTCGGGCTATGCTCCTCGCCCCGCATTTTCACCAAGGTCTTGGCGGAGATGATGGCCTTTCTTCGACTCCAGGGAATATCAGTGATAGCATACCTGGACGACCTGCTCCTGTTTGCACCGTGTCCACTGCAGTTAGTCAGAGATCTAGAACTAACAAAGAGAGTTCTTACAGGTCTAGGGTGGCTAATGAACTTGGAGAAATCCAGTTTGATTCCCTCTCAGCGCATCACGTACTTAGGCTATCTGTTGGACTCAACGCTACTGAGAGTGTTTCTTCCAGCAGAAAAAGTACAAAAACTGGACAGGGCAGTGGCTGTTCTCCAGTGCAGCAGTCAGGTCTCCATAAGAGTTCTGATGTCGGTCCTGGGACTATTAACCGCTACCCTCCCAGCAGTGCAATGGGCAGGTCTGCACTTTCGTCCCTTACAGTCCTTTGTCTTAAGGGTGTGGGATCACAGTCAGAAAGATCTGGACACCTTGGTACAGGTTCCACCCCAAGTATAGAGATCCCTCTGGTGGTGGAGGAGGGTCTCAAACTTGTCGCAGGGTCGTCTGTGGTTCATCCCAGTTTCTCAGGTGGTAACCACAGACGCAAGCGGCAAGGGTTGGGGGGCGCATCTGGGTTCCCTTTTAGCACAGGGCACCTGGGAGGGCGACGAACTAAGAAGGTCGTCCAATTGGAAGGAGCTGAGGGCAATCGGGCTAGCACTCAGGTTCTTCAAGGAGGAGCTACGGGGCCACCATGTTCAGGTGCGGTCGGACAACGCGTCCGCCGTGGCCTATGTAAACAAACAGGGCGGCACGAGAAGCGGAGTCCTGTCGGCCTTAGCATCAGACATTCTGAACTGGGCCAAGATTCACACTCTCTCACTCTCAGCAGTCTTCCTGAGAGGAGAAAAGAATGTGATAGCAGATTTTCTCAGCCGAACCAAACTGAGAGAGGGCGATTGGATCCTCAACCAGGAGGTTTTCAATCTCATTTCAGAGAAATGGGGTCCTCCAGAAGTAGATCTGTTCGCGTCAAGAAGTAACGCGAAAGCCCCTTGTTTTTTCTCCCTAAACAGAGGGGAGGGAGCGCGAGGGGTCGACGCATTGATCCAGAACTGGCATTTCAGAATCTGCTATGCCTTCCCGCCCCCAGCATTATTACCGGCAGTTCTCAGGAAGTTCCAGATGGAAAACACGTCCCTGATTCTAGTAGCACCACATTGGCCAAAGAGGGCTTGGTTCTCAGTACTCAAGCAACTAGCGGTCGAACCTCCCTTATTCCTGCCACCTCGAGAGGATCTCCTCTCACAGGGCCCAGTCCTCTGTCCACAGGTTCACCAATGGCAGTTAGCGGCCTGGCTACTGAGGAGGGTATGCTAAGAGCTAGGGGTTTTTCTGAGAAATTAATCTCCACCCTCCTCAACAGCAGGAAGAAGGAAACACGCCAGATTTATAAAAAGGTCTGGGTACGTTTCAATGAATGGTGTGCGGAAGGCTCCTTTGCGGTACACAGTCCCACAACGGTGTTGGAATTCCTTCAGTGCGGGGCAGATAGGGGTTTATCCATAAGTACCCTTAAAGGTCAGGTGTCAGCACTCAGTGCTTATTTAGAAAAGCATCTGGCCACCAACCCTTGGGTGGTCAGATTCTTTAAGGCTCTGTCTAGACAAAGACCGGTTCAGGGCCCTCCCTTTCCCAAGTGGGACCTATCTTTAGTTTTACAGGGCCTGACGGGAACCCCCTTTGAACCTTTAGAGGAATGTCAACTAAAGGATCTTACGTTAAAAACAGTTTTTTTGGTAGCAGTGACAACTGCCAGGAGAGTCAGCGAGATTGAGGCCTTATCTGTTAGACCTCCTTTTTGCGTTATTTTTCCAGATCGGATCATCTTCAAGACTGATCCAGCATTTGTACCTAAGGTTGCTTCTGGTTTTCACAGAAGTCAGGAGGTAGTTCTACCCTCATTTTGTCCCAACCCCTCGGGGGAAAGGGAATTAAAATTTCATTTGTTGGACGTAAGGAGATGTATCCTTCAGTACCTAGAGCTGACCAAGAGGTTTAGAAAGTCAGACTCTTTATTTATTTTGTTTTCTGGGGCCAGAAAAGGATGCAAAGCGTCTCGACGCACTATTGCCAGATGGCTCAGAGTAGCCATTGGCCAGGCCTATACATTAGCAGGGAAAGAAATCCCAATGGGTATAAGGGCACACTCTACTAGAGCTATGGCAGCTTCTCAGGCAGAGAAGGCTGGAGCAACACCAGAGCAGATATGCAGGGCTGCAACATGGTCCAGCTATTCCACTTTCGTTAAGCACTACAGAGTGGACCTGGTGTCGGCTAGTGAGCAAGCCTTTGGGCGAAAGGTGTTGCAAGCTGTAGTCCCACCCTAACTGGTAAGTGCTCGTTCATCCTCTCATGGTGGCTGTCCTGAAAGACGAAGGGGGAAAATTAAAGTTACATACCGGTAACGTCTTTTCCAGTAGTCTTTCAGGACAGCCCTAGTTACCCACCCGAAATTTTGGGGTGTGTTATAAAAGACCAGAACGCAGCATGATAATGATATGGAATAGTATGTTATTAATGTGTTCTTGTGTCTCCCCAGCTGACCGGAGGTAATCTTGGAATATACTGAGGTCTGGCAGGGGGAAGTAAGAATTTATGGGCTGGCGCAGTGTTTCCTAAAGGAAGAGGAGGAGACTATCTCTCATGGTGGCTGTCCTGAAAGACTACTGGAAAAGACGTTACCGGTACGTAACTTTAATTTTTGCCCATTCTTCTCTGAAAAATAGCTCAACCTCTGTCAGATTGGATGGAGAGCGTCTGTGGACAGCAATTTTCAAGTCTTGCCACAGATTCTCCATTGGATTTAGGTCTGGTCTTTGATTGGGCCATTCTAACACATGAATATGCTTTCATCTAAACCATTCCATTGTAGCTCTGGCTGTATGTTTAGAGTCGTTGTCCTGTTAGAAGGTGAACCTCCGCCCCAGTCTCAAGTCTTTTGCACTCTAATGCCCCGTACACACAGTTGGATTTTCCGACGGAAAATGTGTGATAGGACCTTGTCGGAAATTCCGACCGTGTGTACACAAATCCGACGGACAAAGTGCCACGCATGCTCAGAATAAATAAAGAGATGAATGCTATTGGCCACTGCCCCGTTTATAGTCCCGACGTACGTGTTTTACGTCACCGCGTTCAGAATGATCGGATTTTCCGACAACTTTGTGTGACCGTGTGTATGCAGGACAAGTTTGAGCCAACATCCGTTGGAAAAAATCCTAGGATTTTGTTGTTGGAATGTCTGAACAAAGTCTGACCGTGTGTACGGGGCATTACAGGTTTTCTTCTAAGATTGCCCTGTATTTGGCTCCATCCATCTTCCCATCATCTCTGACCAGCTTCCCTGTCCCTGCTGAAGAAAAGCATCCCCACAACATGATGCTGCCACCACCATGTTCCACAGTGGGGGTGGTGTGTTCAGGGTGATGTGCAGTGTTAGTATTCCGCCACATATAGCGTTTTGCTTTTAGGCCAAAAAGTTTAATTTTGGTCTCATCTGACCAGATCACCTTCTTCCACATGTTTGTTGTGTCCCCCACATGGCTTCTCCCAAACTGCAAACAAGACTTCTTATGGCTTTCTTTCAACTATGGCTTTCTTTCTGCCACTCTTCCATAAAAGCCAGATTTGTGGAGTGCACAACTAATAGTTGTCCTGTGGACCTGAGCTGTGGATCTCTGCAGCTCCTCCAGAGTTACCATGGGCCTATTGGCTGCTTCTCTGATGAATGCTCTCCTTGCCCGGTCGGCAATGTCTTGGTAGGTTTGCAGTTGTACCATACTCTTTCCATTTTTCGGATGATGGATTGAACAGTGCTCTGTGAGATGTTCAAAGCTTGGGATATTTTTTTTATAACCTAACCCTGCTTTAAACTTCTCCAACTTTATCCCTTATCCCTGACCTGCATTTAGTAATGATGTGACTTTTGAAGGCAATTGGCTCCACTAGATTTTAGTTGGGGGTATCTGAGTAAAAGGGGCTGAATACAAATGCACACCACACTTTTCAGATATTTATTTGTAAAAAAAAAAATTGAAAACCATTTATCATTTTCCTTCTTCTTCACAATTATGTGCCACTTTGTGTTGGTCTGTCACATAACATCCCACAAGAATACATTCATGTTTTTGTTTGTAACATGACAAAATGTGGAACATTTCAAGGGGTATGAACACTTTTTCAAGGCACTGTATGTATATCAGAGGGGGACTTTAGATCGTAAGCTTTTTGAGACCAGGGACTGATGTGAATGTATAATATGTAAAGTACTGTATAAATTGTCAATGCTCTATAAATACCTGTATCAAATAAATAAATCTAAGCCTCTGATAAATTCTGGTATATTTAGGTCCATTCATTTGATGGAACCAAAGAAGATGCAGAAGCTATCATGGATCTGAATCTCTACATTGGCATTAATGGCTGGTAAGAAGTGAAGTTGTTCTCTTTCTTATACAGTGCATCTGGAAAGTATTCACAGCGCTTCACTTTTTCCATATTTTGTTATGTTACAGCCTTATTCCAAAATGGATTAAATTAATTATTTTCCTCAAAATTCTACAAACAATATCCCATAATGACAACGTGAAAGAAGTTTGTTTGAAATCTTTGCAAATATATTAAAAATAAAAAAGGAAAAAAAATCACATGTACATAATAAGTATTCACAGCCTTTGCCATGCCACTCAAAATTGAGCTCAGGTGCAACCTGTTTCCATTGATCATCCTTGAGATGTTTCTACAACTTGATTGGAGTCCACCTGGACCTTGGACATGATTTGGAAGATAACACACCTGTCTATATAAGGTCCCACAGTTAACAGTGCATGTCAGAGCACAAACCAAGCCATGAAGTCTAAGGAATTGTCTATAGACCTCTAAGACAGGATTGTATGGAGGCATAGATCTGGGGAAGGGTACAGAAAAAATTCTGGAGCATTGAAGTTCCCAATGAGCACAGTTGCCTCCATCATCCATAAATGGAAGAGTCAATCAAAGATAGTTTAATTTGGATGCCACATCACTAAATCTAGTGTATCAAAAAAGTATCTGTAGTAACATATGGGACTTTTGAGGCACAACGTTTTAGTGAAATTTGTAATACTTTATTTCATTTCTTTTAAAGAAGTAAACATATAATAATATTACCGTATATGTTTACTTCTTTAAAAGAAATGAAATAAAATATTACAAATTTCACTAAAACGTTGTGCCTCAAAAGTCCCATATGTTACTACAGATACTTTTTTGATACATAAATGGAAGACATTTGAAATAACCAGGACTCTTCCTAGAACAGGCTGCCCGGCCAAACTGAGGGGTTGGGGGAGAAGGGCCTTAGTCAGAGAGGTGACCAAGAACCTGATGGTCACTCTGACAGAGCTCCAGCGTTTCTCTGTGGAGAGTGGAGAACCTTCCAGAAGAACAATCATCTCTGCAGCACTCCACCAATCAGGCCTGTATGGTAGAGTGGCCAGACGGAAGCCGCTCCTCAGGCACATGGTATACCATCCCTACAGTGAAGCATGGTGGTGGCAGCATCCTGCTGTGGGGATGTTTTTTAGTGGCAGGAACTGGGAGACTAGTCAGTATCGAGAGAAAGATGAATGCAGCAATGTATAGAGACATCCTTGATGAAAACCCTGCCCCAGAGTGCTCTGGACCTCAGACTGGGGCAAAGGTTCATCTTCCAACAGGACAACGACCCTAAACACACAGCTAACAAAGGAGTGGCTATAGGACAACTCTGTGAATGTCCTTGAGTGGCCCAACCAGAGCCCAGACTTGAACCCAATTGAACATCTCTGGAGAGATCTGAAAATTGCTGTGCACCGACGCTCCCCATCCAACCTGATGGAGCTTGATAGGTCCTGCAAAGAAGAATGGGAGAAACTGCCCAAATATAGGTGTGCCAAGCTTGTAGTATCATACTCAAAAAGACTTGAGGCTGTAATTGGTGCCAAAGGAGCTTCAACAAAGTATTGAGCAAAGGCTATGAATATGTACAAGGGATTTTTTCTGTTCTTTATTTTTTTTAAATTTGCAAAGATTTCAAACAAACTTCTTTCACGTTGTCATCGTGGGGTATTGTTTGTAGAATTTTGAGGAAAATAATGAATTTAATCCATTTTGGAATAAGGCTGCAACATAACAAAATGTGGAAAAAGTGAAGCGCTGTGAGTACTTTCCGGATGCACTGTATCTGCTTAAGAAAAGAATTATAGCATAAGACAAGGATCAGGATAGGGAGAAGATGTTGCATGCATTGCCATCTGTAGGTGAAACCTGGTATTACAGGTTGTATACCTAAGAGCCAGGCACACTTTCACTTAAAGTAGAAGTCCACGTTAACACTAAAATCCCTGCATCTACAGACATCCACGATCTAACACTAACCTATCTAGCCCTGTAAAGAAGAAATCCGTATACATACCTTTTTTTGAAGCTGATATGACCCATCAGCTGTCAGCTGTGGCTTCACTATGGAGGTGGGTGTAGAGGACACAGCGGACAACAGAAGCCTCATAATAAGTCTATGGGTGACGTCACTCCCCATTTATTTCACAGCCGTTGTCTGCTGTGTCCTCCTGCAGAGCTTCTGCCGCTGGAGCGGCTTAAAAAAAAGTATGTATGTCAATTTCTTCTTTACAGGGTTAGAAAGGTTAGTGTTAGATCGTGTGTGTCTGTAGATGCAGGGATTTTAGTTTTAGGGTCCACTTATCCTTTAATTTCGCTTAAAAACTAAAGCCTATGTGAAGTCTGCAATTGTTAGGCAGCCGGTCCCATAATATATACTTCACATTAATAAAGGTTAAGTTTTACTTTTCATGAAAAATGAAAAGGTGAACTAATTCCAAATATTCTGGCCATCCCCAAGAGACTTTTTTACGGCCATATTAACCACATAATAGTTGTATAGAGTAATCAAATATAAAAGAATTGTACAAGCTTTATTTGAACAACAGTAAAATGTTATTGTATTATTAAAAACTGAGCGCGGCTGAAGAAATGATTTTACACCAAAATAACATCAGTAGGTGGTGAGATGGTTTTCCACAATTCCTGTTGCTGATACAATAGTCTCTTATGGACCAAACAGGAATCACCTAACACATTTCAGAAATACATTTCTTCCTTCAGGGGTGTAAAATCTGCAGAAACAACATCACTAATATGATGAGGCATCAACTACTAGAGCACAGTCGTCAAGACATTAAAAAACAAAGTTTGAACATCCACAAGGCCCCAAGAGGTCACAGCCAACACTCCCGCCATCTAAATAGGGTCAGGCAAAGGGCCGACCGAAAGATAGCAACTGCACAGATAGGTCCTCACTGCAGGTCCCAAACCAGCCAACTCGGTGGGGGCAAATGAATGCCCCTGCGAACTCTGCAGCACAATAGCAGCCCTGATGCCTCATGCTACCAGTGTAGCGTTTCATACACTGCAATACACAGCTCTGGAATGAGTGTCCATCATAATGCCTGCAGTAGTAAGCACTTATTGGTCAGCGCGACCATGTTTCAAGCTGAGGAATGAGAAGCACTTCTTCTGGTATGCCTTTCTGGAAGAAGAAACCTCAGATGTGCTTCTCATTGTTCAGCAAAGTTACCTTTCTGTGCTGACTAATGAGCGTTTGTCATTGCGAGCATTATGATGGTTACTTACTCCAGGCTGTGTATTGTGGTATACGGACTACTACATCGGCAGCACTAGGCATCATAGCTGGTATGTGCAGCGGGGTATGGAGGGGTGACCAGGATACTTAGTTCAGCTAGTTCACCTATTCATTTTTCGTGAAAAGGTGAACTTGCCCTTTAAATGTTCAATCCCTTGAGTCAAGAAAGCCAACTAATTTAAATACCAGTTTACCTAGTGGTTATGTGATCGCAGGCACCTTGACCCTAACGCTGTGCTGATGGGCAGGGGGCATATATGTCATCAGTGCCATGATGTAGCTTTGGGTGTGAAATTACATTCCTCTTCATGCATTCCAGTGTTCCAATTTCCCACAGGCTACCACTGGGTTTCACCATGGGATGTCTCTGGTTAGTTAGGGGACCACAGGCATGCCGGGCATCAGCACAGCATCCTGTATGTCCCATAGAAGAGAAAAGAATGCAGTCTGGCCACGTTGGCACAGATCTGCTTCTGTACTTAGCAGTATCAAACATTAAATATTAGACTCCCCACAATAAAAAAAGTATGCAAAAAACAATCAGGTGATGCACCATAAGGCATAATAATTCATTAGTGCAAACAAATTATAGAGAATAATAAAGTGGAATTCTAGATAAATCACAATCAAATAGTGAAATAAATGACACATAACGTGATAAAAGTCCAAAAAATACTCACTATATATCCAGAGTTGCTCTGACGACGTCACATGTCTAGTGACGCAACCAGGTAACGTCATTTCTGGTTTGGACGTTCGCAACCAGAAGTAGCGGTAGAGCGCTTGTATACTGACGTGAGGTGAAAGTCTGTTAACTCCTTTGTATACAGTGGGGAAAAAAATTATTTGATCCCCTGCAGATTTTGTAAGTTTGCCGGTTTTCCATCCATGGCGGTGTATTGTGTTACTAATGGTTTGTTTGGTGACTGTGGTCCCACCTGCCTTGAGATCATTCACAAGCTCCTCCTGTGTAGTTCTGGGCGGATCCCTCACTTTTCTCATGATCATCCTTACCCCATGAGGTGAAATCTTGCATGGAGCTCCAGTCCGAGGGCGATTGATGGTTATTTCGTATTTCTTCTATTTGCGAATAATCACTCCAACAGTTGTCTCCTTCTCACCAAGCTTCTTGCTGATGGTCGTGTAGCCCATTCTAGCCTGGTGCAGGTCTACAATCTTGTCCCTGATGTCCTTTGGCAGATTTTTGGTCTTGCCCATGATGGTGAGGATTGAATGGAATAAAGAGATTCTATGGACAGGTGTCTTTTATACAAATAACAAGTTGTCGTCAGAAGCACCTTCTTAAATTGACAGGACTAATCTGTGTACCACATGATAACCTACTGTAGCCAGTCTGTGGGAACCAGAATTATTATTGGTTGGTAGGGGATCAAATACTTATTTTACTCACTGAACTGCAACTTGATTTTTTAACAGTTGTATCATGTGTTTTTTTTTCTTGATGATTTGGTTGATATTCTATCATTTAAAAAACACCTGTGATAATAATTCTAGACCCTTCATTTATTTGTAGGTGGGCAAACTTACAAAATCTGCAGGGCATCAAATAATTATTTTCCCCACTGTATGTGAGTGCTTTTCTGTACATTATATGGAAAGTCTCTTCCTCTTCTGAGAAACAGTTGCTGAGATCACTGTTGATTATGGATGACTGACTACGTGGAAGGTTTTTACGCGCATATGACCTATATTAATGTATGGGTCTATTGCTGAGTTGAGCGTAACATTTGGCTGCTGGCAGTGCCCTGCGTGTTTTTGGGGTGCAATATAATATTGGAAGGACATCATGTTGGATATACTGTATACTGAGCACAGTATACAAGTACTTTACTGCTACTTCTGGCTGCGTACTTCCAAACTGGAAATTACATCACCTGGCTCCGCCTGACGTGTTGCGTCACTAGACACATGACTTAAACGGGTTGTAAACCCTTGTGTTTTTTTACCTTAATGTATCCTATGCATTACGGTAAAAAAACACCTGGCAGTGACCGGCCCCCCAGCCCCTCCGTTTTACTTACCTGAGCCCCGTATTTCCCTCAGTGGAGATGTGCTCTTCACGGGGGTCCCGGCTCTTGATTGGATAGATTGATAGTATCGCAGCCATTGGCTCCCGCTGCTGTCAATCAAATCCAATGACGCGGAGCCGAGTCTGGAATTTTTCGCAAATGCTGGACTCGGAAGCGCGCCCGCAAGATAACCCCCCCCCCCCCCGGGAGAGCGCTTCTCCTAGGGGGTTATCTGATGCAGGGAGGAGCCGCGAGAGCCACCAGGGGAACCCAGAAGAGGAAGATCAGGGCCATTCTGTGCAAAACGAGCTGCACAGTGGAGTTAAGTATGATATGTTTGTTCTTTAAAAAAAAAAAAAACGAGGGTTTACAGTTACTTTAATCAGGGTAACCTAGATATATACTGAGCTCTTTTTGGACATTTATAGCAAGTTTATCACATGTTATGTGTCATTTATTCCACTATTTGATTATGATTTATCTAATATTATTCCACTTTATTATTCTTTATGATTTGTTTGTACTAATGAATTATTATGCCTATGGTGCATCATTTGATTGTTTTTTTGCATATTTCTTTATCGTGGGAAGTCTAATATTTATTGATTACCGGTAAGCAGTGCAGCACTTATTTTAGTTTGTCTTGAAATATGTCTGATTTCTGCTGAATCGGCTGAAATTCAAGCCATGGTTGGCCCTGTGGCCACCACTCGACTTAACAAAAGTCAATTTACCCAGTTGCCTACCGGGCACTTTCACCCCCTTCCTGCCTAGGCCAATTTTCAGCTTTCAGTGCTGTCACGCTTTGAATGTGCGGTCATGCAACGCTGTACCAAACTGAATTTTTCTCATTTTTTTGAGACAGATAGAACTTTCTTTTTGGTGATATTTAATCACCACTGGGTTTTGTATTGTTTGCAAAAAAACAAAATTTTTGAAAAAGAAAAAAAGTTTTTTTTTGTTTTTGTTATAAAATTTTGTAAACAATTCATTTTTTCTCCTTCACTGATGTGTGCTGACGAAGTTGCACTGAAGAGCACTGAAGAGGTGGCACTGATGAGTAGGCACTGAAAGGCAGCTCTGACTGGCATCACTACTGGGTACTGTTGGGGCTGCACTGATGATCAGTGCCCTGAATATGTTTGCAGAGCTCCCCTGTGAGTAAATGCTGCTAATTGGCTCTCCTCTCCTCACACGCTGTCAGTGTGAGGAGAGGAATGCCAATAACCGCCATTTCCTTGTTTACATGTGATCAGCTGTGATTGGACACAGCTGATCACATGGGTAAAGAGCCTCGTCATTGGCTCTTTAGCGAGATCGGTGATGCGCTGTGTCCCAGGGACAGAGTGCACCACCGATCACTGCGCGTATGTGTGGTAAGAGTGGGAGGACGTCATATAACGTCCTCCAAGAAGAGGACGTCATATGACATCCTCCAAGAACAAGAGGGCCATCCGTCATTTGCAGTTAAAAGTTAACTGAGCTGGGTGGAAAATTCCCAGCAGCCACTGTGTGATAGCTGCGGGTCCCAGCGGTCAGAATACAATAGCCGATAGTGGAGATTCCTCCTATTTAGGATTTTTTAACTGAAAATTTTATTTAATTTACGGCACTGTCTGACAAAAGAAAACTGATAAGTGTATGGCTAGCTTGAAGGGGTTGTAAACCCTCAAGGTTTTTCACCTTAATGCATTCTAAATCTTCTGTACTGCAGCACCCCCCCCCCCAGAGCCCCCCTTTTAATTACCTGAGCCCGGTCTTTCCAGTGACTGGGACAAGCACACCAGCTCCAGCCGGTGTATCAGGTCCTGATTGGATAGATTGATAGCAGCGCAGCCATTGGCTCCCGCTGCTGTCAATCAAATTCAATGACACAGGGGTGGGGTCGAGTCCTGCTGTCTGTGTGTCAATCGACGCAGCAGCAGGACTCAGGAGCACGCCCGCACGAGTCCCCTGAGGGAGAGCGATTCTCTAACGAGGCACTCGAGAAGAGGAGGAGCCAGTAGCGCCGCTGAGGGACCCCAGAAGAGGAGGATCGGGGGCCACTCTGTGCAAAACCAACTGCACAGACGAGGTAAGTATAACATGTTTGTTTTTTTGTTTTGTTTTTTAAAAAGGAACCTTTACATATCCTTCAAAGCGGACCTTCAGTCATTTTTTCAACTTTCCATCTATTAAATCCTCTTCCCTTGTTGTTTTAAAGGGATACTAAAGGTTCGTTTTTTATTTTTTTTTTAAAAACAAACATGTCATACTTACCTCCACTGTGCAGTTTGTGTTGCACAGAGTGGCCCCGATCCTCCTGTTCTGGGGTCCTACAGGGGCTCTCGTGGCTCCTCCCTGCAAGAAAAAAATGGAAAGTAGTGCTGCGCAAATATAAAAGTCCTCAAAAAAATCATATGTCAGATGTAACAAGTGAAGTGAATGACAGGAACCACCAGTGGACACTCCGGACGACAGAAAACGACTTAATAGTGACTGTGATCACTCCACCGCACATGGATGGCCCCTCACCTTAGACAATCGACCTGAAACAGGTCATACAGCATAAACTAGGTAGACTGATCCAGATGATGATGGCATCGCCTTCACAATTCAGCACTCATCAGGTAAACGAATGATGCATATGTAACAAAAAAGCGGCAAAACATAGTGCTCTCCGTAGAAAATTTATTAAATATAAAGAATAAAAATGTGCACTTACAGAGACCGGCACTCAGATCCGATTGCCGGCTGACAAGCTTGCGATCGTATCAGCCAATGGCCGCTGTTGACGTCATGCACTCCTAGCCCCCGTACGCGTTACGTCCTGTGGGCGGGACTTCATCAGCGTGGGGCGGGATGCGCAGTGACGGCCCGCTTTGTTTATGTACAGTTCCATAGCAATGACAGCACCAATCGCAATGCAGATACAATAGCCAAGGGGGAACATGAATCCAGCACGGTCCCAACAGCTGCACATAGACTAATAGCCAGCACAACCATCCGCCTCCCCCGGAGTGAAGAAAAAGCTAGCGCCACTAATCCATGTGCAGATAATTCCCCATATAAAAGATATAAATGAGATTTAAAATAAAAAGCTTGAAACCAACACCGAGATATATGAATCTTCATAGAGAGTCGGCCAGCTTAATGCCTTTTTAAACCAAGGAAATATAGCAATTTATTTTTAAATTTTTTCTTAAAACGCATACAGTCACATTAAAAAATTGCATAAGAAAAAAGTATAAACAGAAATATAAAAAGAAAGACATCAGACCACGGGCATCGACTAGATACGATCGCATATACATAATCAATGACAATTACAGGTGTTGCAAAGAAATTAAAAGAGCTAACCCCTCTGGGAAGCTCTCTCCTGAGGGGGTTACCTTGCGGGCGCGCGCCCGTGTGATACACTCGGCGGCCATAGCCTCCAAGTGTATGACTCGGCCCCACCCTCCGGCGCGCCACGTCATTGATTTGATTGACAGCAGCGGGAGCCAATGGCTGCGCTGTTATCAATCATCCAATGAAGAGCCGACTGGAGCTCGGGCAAAGCATTGCAGGTAGGGCAAAGGCCTCTCTAAAGTAAAATATAAAGGTAGCAAAGGTGCATATGTACCATCATCCAGAAATCAATATCAAAAAGGCAGTTGGAAGCCTGATCCCCAGTCAGGCGACCAAAAATGGGGCATATTGGACTATTACGGTACAGTAATTAAGGGTAACCATAAGAGCAAATAACAGCAGTAATAAAAATTATAGTTCATTTATTGATGCAACGGACAGGACATGGTAATACAAGAACATTTAATAAAAGTACAGGCATATCGCCAATGGATTCGATAGTATACAGTACAGCACAAAATCTCAGATATCATATTCCTCGACTAGTTTCGCGGACACAATCCGCTTCATCAGGAGGTTATCTGGAGATAAGTTTTTCTGACTAAACAGTCTGAACCTGACAATTAAAAATATACAAGATTTATAAAGATACATTATCATACAATTATTATTCCAGCATCAAATTATACAAATAGGTAACGAAAATAAGGGAGGGGGAGGGGGGAGAGAGCGAATCTGCTTACCCAGGTCCCAGCAGGCCCCAGGCGCAAGGCCCCAACACCAACGAATGATCTCCCACGGCAGCCTGGGGGAGCTAACAGGATAGTAAGGGTAAGTGTATATCAGAATTGAGGTAACCCAGGTTGCCATATACAAAAGGAGGTGATATAACAATTGGTGAGTATAGAGAGGGGGGTGATGACAAGGGGGGTTGGGTGAAATTGTGGAGGATATCAATAGTTGAAAGCGTGTTATATAAAGCATAAAAGATTACAAGGTGACCAACCAAATAGGAAAGGCAATGGTAAACGAGGCATAAGGTGTTATATGGGTGGAAGGGTAAACAAGGGAGGAAATGGGGCCGTGGAAAGGGAGGGGAGTGGGGGTGGAGAGGGGGATAGGGGAGTGGGGAGGAAGGGTAGTGGGGGATTGGAAGGGAGTGGGGGGGGGGGGGAGGGGAAAGGGAAGGAAAGAGGAAGAGGGGGGTAAGGAGAGGAGGCGGGGGAAAAGGGATGAAAGGGTGGAGGGGGATGGGGAGAGAAAGGGGGAAAAAAGGGAAAGGGGGGGGGAAGAGGGGGAGGGAAGGCAGAGGGTGAGATGGAAGGTAAGAGGGGGGGAGGGGAGAGTGAGAAGGGGGGGATGCAACAATGTGAACATATGGGTGAATAGGGGGCAAAAAGTACCTGATAATAGTCAAAGCATGGAAGGGTTCCCAAAGGGGACACCCTGCCAGGGACTGGTTCCATAATAAGGTAAAAAAGAGGGTAATAATGAGGACTGCAAGCGATGGGCAAACACAAACCAAGGCATGTAAACCTAAGCCTAGGCCAGCTGCAAAGTAAAAAACAGTAGTTTAGAGATACATGATGTTGGTGCCCAAGGGTATGGGACTTAGGTAGAAAGGTGGGTGGGTACTTACCATAAACTTGTACTAGGCTGGTTGAGGTAAAGGCACCCAAGGGCAGCAGACCGAACCGTCCGGCTAGCAGGCATAGCCCGCTATAAATAGCTCCCAACCCTGCGACGCTGCGCCGTACGTCAATGGGACGCCAGCGCATGACGTCACAGGGTCAGAGGTTCCACACGGCGCGCGCGCGCGAAGAGATCGCGCGCGCACGCATGCGCACCGGCCGCAAGGCCAAGGGGACACCGTCCCAGCCAAGGCCGGTGCAAGAGGAGGGGGCGGTCCCGTGTAGGAGGCCGATCCCTCCACCAGGGACCTCACCAGGCCGCCGCGGGAGAACACAGGGGGAGGGGCCCGCGCCGGCGCTAGAAGCCAGGGCCAGGACTGGGGAAGCAGAGGTCTCAGTGGAACAAATTATGAAAACAACAATATAGGGTTAATAAAGCATAATAAAGGTAGAAACAAAATTAGAAAAAACTGAAAGACTTTATTCAGGTGAACTAGGGATGGTAATACCCTAGATACCGGTGCAGTAATCCCACAGAGACATGAACCCATAACACCTAATTGCATGATATGCATATAAGATAAGGAGGGCCAAGGACAATGCCACATGATTGGGTAAAAACATGTGGATAGAGGGCGGGTAGCCAGGGTAAGGGTGTCTGGCCGACCTATTGGGCATCTGTCTCGGAGGGTTGCATCGGGGCTAAAAATTAGCCATAAAGTAATATCAAGGGGTAAAATTGCATATGCTAGAGGCCCCCCCAACAACACACAAAATTGTGTGTCAGTGGGGGTTGATTAAAATTGAGGGGTGGAACAGATGGGGTCCGCATGGTGGGGGGCATTGGTGGCCCTTCCACTAAGACAGCATACCCAGGTGTCCCACTCGACAAAAAGACGGGTGTATTATCCACCCAATGTATACAATTAGGGCAAAGGCCTCTCTAAAGTAAAATATAAAGGTAGCAAAGGTGCATATGTACCATCATCCAGAAATCAATATCAAAAAGGCAGTTGGAAGCCTGATCCCCAGTCAGGCGACCAAAAAT
Source organism: Aquarana catesbeiana (assembly GCF_042186555.1). Lineage (NCBI taxonomy): Eukaryota > Metazoa > Chordata > Amphibia > Anura > Ranidae > Aquarana > Aquarana catesbeiana. The sequence continues at coordinate 608,898,151 of NC_133328.1, read as the reverse complement.
GGGGCATATTGGACTATTACGGTACAGTAATTAAGGGTAACCATAAGAGCAAATAACAGCAGTAATAAAAATTATAGTTCATTTATTGATGCAACGGACAGGACATGGTAATACAAGAACATTTAATAAAAGTACAGGCATATCGCCAATGGATTCGATAGTATACAGTACAGCACAAAATCTCAGATATCATATTCCTCGACTAGTTTCGCGGACACAATCCGCTTCATCAGGAGGTTATCTGGAGATAAGTTTTTCTGACTAAACAGTCTGAACCTGACAATTAAAAATATACAAGATTTATAAAGATACATTATCATACAATTATTATTCCAGCATCAAATTATACAAATAGGTAACGAAAATAAGGGAGGGGGAGGGGGGAGAGAGCGAATCTGCTTACCCAGGTCCCAGCAGGCCCCAGGCGCAAGGCCCCAACACCAACGAATGATCTCCCACGGCAGCCTGGGGGAGCTAACAAGATAACAGGATAGTAAGGGTAAGTGTATATCAGAATTGAGGTAACCCAGGTTGCCATATACAAAAGGAGGTGATATAACAATTGGTGAGTATAGAGAGGGGGGTGATGACAAGGGGGGTTGGGTGAAATTGTGGAGGATATCAATAGTTGAAAGCGTGTTATATAAAGCATAAAGGGTTACAAGGTGACCAACCAAATAGGAAAGGCAATGGTAAACGAGGCATAAGGTGTTATATGGGTGGAAGGGTAAACAAGGGAGGAAATGGGGCCGTGGAAAGGGAGGGGAGTGGGGGTGGAGGAGGGGGATAGGGGAGTGGGGAGGAAGGGTAGTGGGGGATTGGAAGGGAGTGGGGGGGGGGGGAGGGGAAAGGGAAGGAAAGAGGAAGAGGGGGGTAAGGAGAGGAGGCGGGGGAAAAGGATGAAAGGGTGGAGGGGGATGGGGAGAGAAAGGGGGAAAAAAAGGGAAAGGGGGGGGGGGAAGAGGGGGAGGGAAGGCAGAGGGTGAGATGGAAGGTAAGAGGGGGGGGGAGGGGAGAGTGAGAAGGGGGGGATGCAACAATGTGAACATATGGGTGAATAGGGGGCAAAAAGTACCTGATAATAGTCAAAGCATGGAAGGGTTCCCAAAGGGGACACCCTGCCAGGGACTGGTTCCATAATAAGGTAAAAAAGAGGGTAATAATGAGGACTGCAAGCGATGGGCAAACACAAACCAAGGCATGTAAACCTAAGCCTAGGCCAGCTGCAAAGTAAAAAACAGTAGTTTAGAGATACATGATGTTGGTGCCCAAGGGTATGGGACTTAGGTAGAAAGGTGGGTGGGTACTTACCATAAACTTGTACTAGGCTGGTTGAGGTAAAGGCACCCAAGGGCAGCAGACCGAACCGTCCGGCTAGCAGGCATAGCCCGCTATAAATAGCTCCCAACCCTGCGACGCTGCGCCGTACGTCAATGGGACGCCAGCGCATGACGTTACAGGGTCAGAGGTTCCACACGGCGCGCGCGAAGAGATCGCGCGCGCACGCATGCGCACCGGCCGCAAGGCCAAGGGGACACCGTCCCAGCCAAGGCCGGTGCAAGAGGAGGGGGCGGTCCCGTGTAGGAGGCCGATCCCTCCACCAGGGACCTCACCAGGCCGCCGCGGGAGAACACAGGGGGAGGGGCCCGCGCCGGCGCTAGAAGCCAGGGCCAGGACTGGGGAAGCAGAGGTCTCAGTGGAACAAATTATGAAAACAACAATATAGGGTTAATAAAGCATAATAAAGGTAGAAACAAAATTAGAAAAAACTGAAAGACTTTATTCAGGTGAACTAGGGATGGTAATACCCTAGATACCGGTGCAGTAATCCCACAGAGACATGAACCCATAACACCTAATTGCATGATATGCATATAAGATAAGGAGGGCCAAGGACAATGCCACATGATTGGGTAAAAACATGTGGATAGAGGGCGGGTAGCCAGGGTAAGGGTGTCTGGCCGACCTATTGGGCATCTGTCTCGGAGGGTTGCATCGGGGCTAAAAATTAGCCATAAAGTAATATCAAGGGGTAAAATTGCATATGCTAGAGGCCCCCCCAACAACACACAAAATTGTGTGTCAGTGGGGGTTGATTAAAATTGAGGGGTGGAACAGATGGGGTCCGCATGGTGGGGGGCATTGGTGGCCCTTCCACTAAGACAGCATACCCAGGTGTCCCACTCGACAAAAAGACGGGTGTATTATCCACCCAATGTATACAATTAGGGCAAAGGCCTCTCTAAAGTAAAATATAAAGGTAGCAAAGGTGCATATGTACCATCATCCAGAAATCAATATCAAAAAGGCAGTTGGAAGCCTGATCCCCAGTCAGGCGACCAAAAATGGGGCATATTGGACTATTACGGTACAGTAATTAAGGGTAACCATAAGAGCAAATAACAGCAGTAATAAAAATTATAGTTCATTTATTGATGCAACGGACAGGACATGGTAATACAAGAACATTTAATAAAAGTACAGGCATATCGCCAATGGATTCGATAGTATACAGTACAGCACAAAATCTCAGATATCATATTCCTCGACTAGTTTCGCGGACACAATCCGCTTCATCAGGAGGTTATCTGGAGATAAGTTTTTCTGACTAAACAGTCTGAACCTGACAATTAAAAATATACAAGATTTATAAAGATACATTATCATACAATTATTATTCCAGCATCAAATTATACAAATAGGTAACGAAAATAAGGGAGGGGGAGGGGGGGAGAGAGCGAATCTGCTTACCCAGGTCCCAGCAGGCCCCAGGCGCAAGGCCCCAACACCAACGAATGATCTCCCACGGCAGCCTGGGGGAGCTAACAAGATAACAGGATAGTAAGGGTAAGTGTATATCAGAATTGAGGTAACCCAGGTTGCCATATACAAAAGGAGGTGATATAACAATTGGTGAGTATAGAGAGGGGGGTGATGACAAGGGGGGTTGGGTGAAATTGTGGAGGATATCAATAGTTGAAAGCGTGTTATATAAAGCATAAAGGATTACAAGGTGACCAACCAAATAATAGGAAAGGCAATGGTAAACGAGGCATAAGGTGTTATATGGGTGGAAGGGTAAACAAGGGAGGAAATGGGGCCGTGGAAAGGGAGGGGAGTGGGGGTGGAGAGGGGGATAGGGGAGTGGGGAGGAAGGGTAGTGGGGGATTGGAAGGGAGTGGGGGGGGGGGGGAGGGGAAAGGGAAGGAAAGAGGAAGAGGGGGGTAAGGAGAGGAGGCGGGGGAAAAGGGATGAAAGGGTGGAGGGGGATGGGGAGAGAAAGGGGGAAAAAAAGGGAAAGGGGGGGGGGAAGGGGGGGGGGGGGGGAGAGGGGGAGGGAAGGCAGAGGGTGAGATGGAAGGTAAGAGGGGGGGAGGGGAGAGTGAGAAGGGGGGGATGCAACAATGTGAACATATGGGTGAATAGGGGGCAAAAAGTACCTGATAATAGTCAAAGCATGGAAGGGTTCCCAAAGGGGACACCCTGCCAGGGACTGGTTCCATAATAAGGTAAAAAAGAGGGTAATAATGAGGACTGCAAGCGATGGGCAAACACAAACCAAGGCATGTAAACCTAAGCCTAGGCCAGCTGCAAAGTAAAAAACAGTAGTTTAGAGATACATGATGTTGGTGCCCAAGGGTATGGGACTTAGGTAGAAAGGTGGGTGGGTACTTACCATAAACTTGTACTAGGCTGGTTGAGGTAAAGGCACCCAAGGGCAGCAGACCGAACCGTCCGGCTAGCAGGCATAGCCCGCTATAAATAGCTCCCAACCCTGCGACGCTGCGCCGTACGTCAATGGGACGCCAGCGCATGACGTCACAGGGTCAGAGGTTCCACACGGCGCGCGCGCGCGAAGAGATCGCGCACGCATGCGCACCGGCCGCAAGGCCAAGGGGACACCGTCCCAGCCAAGGCCGGTGCAAGAGGAGGGGGCGGTCCCGTGTAGGAGGCCGATCCCTCCACCAGGGACCTCACCAGGCCACCGCGGGAGAACACAGGGGGAGGGGCCCGCGCCGGCGCTAGAAGCCTCTGCCTTCCCTCCCCCTCTTTCCCCCCCCCCCTTTCCCCTTTTTTTTCCCCCTTTCTCTCCCCATCCCCCTCCACCCTTTCATCCCTTTTCCCCCGCCTCCTCTCCTTACCCCCCTCTTCCTCTTTCCTTCCCTTTCCCCTCCCCCCCCCCCCCACTCCCTTCCAATCCCCCACTACCCTTCCTCCCCACTCCCCTATCCCCCTCTCCACCCCCACTCCCCTCCCTTTCCACGGCCCCATTTCCTCCCTTGTTTACCCTTCCACCCATATAACACCTTATGCCTCGTTTACCATTGCCTTTCCTATTTGGTTGGTCACCTTGTAATCTTTTATGCTTTATATAACACGCTTTCAACTATTGATATCCTCCACAATTTCACCCAACCCCCCTTGTCATCACCCCCCTCTCTATACTCACCAATTGTTATATCACCTCCTTTTGTATATGGCAACCTGGGTTACCTCAATTCTGATATACACTTACCCTTACTATCCTGTTATCTTGTTAGCTCCCCCAGGCTGCCGTGGGAGATCATTCGTTGGTGTTGGGGCCTTGCGCCTGGGGCCTGCTGGGACCTGGGTAAGCAGATTCGCTCTCTCCCCCCTCCCCCTCCCTTATTTTCGTTACCTATTTGTATAATTTGATGCTGGAATAATAATTGTATGATAATGTATCTTTATAAATCTTGTATATTTTTAATTGTCAGGTTCAGACTGTTTAGTCAGAAAAACTTATCTCCAGATAACCTCCTGATGAAGCGGATTGTGTCCGCGAAACTAGTCGAGGAATATGATATCTGAGATTTTGTGCTGTACTGTATACTATCGAATCCATTGGCGATATGCCTGTACTTTTATTAAATGTTCTTGTATTACCATGTCCTGTCCGTTGCATCAATAAATGAACTATAATTTTTATTACTGCTGTTATTTGCTCTTATGGTTACCCTTAATTACTGTACCGTAATAGTCCAATATGCCCCATTTTTGGTCGCCTGACTGGGGATCAGGCTTCCAACTGCCTTTTTGACAAAGCATTGCAGGATCGTGCCCAAGGAGATTCGGGTCTCAGGTAGGTAAACCGAGGTCTCCATGGGGGGGGGGGCAACAAGGTGTTTTTTCACTTTTATTGCATAGGATGCATTAAGGTGAAAAAACACAAAGCTTTACAACCCCTTTAACTTTGAATTGGATAGTAAAACATTTTTTTTTCTGCCAGTAAATACATTATACAGCGCACTTCCTGTTTCTTGTCTGGTCATTAGCCTAGGCTTATGACATCATGCACAGCTCTCTCATGAGAGTTTGCCAGGAAGGGAGGGGGGATGAGTCATAAGAGGGCCAATGGGAGCTGCAGAGCTGGAGGTGTGTAAATCCAGGAAGTGAACAGGCAGCAGCTTCAGCTGCCCACAGTTAAAATGGATGCAGCCAGACTCAGTGGAAGGAGATTGCTGCAGCGTATTTGGCAAGTACAGAATCACAGTATATATAAAATAATATACAAAGTGGTTGGAGGGAAACTTTAGAATGGCAAAGATGTTTTTATTACAAATTATGTGAGCAGACTGCAGTTCCTCTTTAACTCAGTCTGTGATGGTTGGGGCTCCCAGGTACTGAGAGATAATGTAAGCCAAAGCCTAGTGCAGGGATATGGAGTTTGCAGACCTCCAGCTGTTGCAGAACTACAAGTCCCATGAGGCATAGCAAGATTGACAGCCAAGAGCATAACACCCAGAGGCATGATGGGACTTGTAGTTTTGCAACAGCTGGAGGTCCGCTAATTGCATATCCCTGGCCTAATGTATGGGGGGTGGCATATGAATAGTGGAAGCCTAGCTTCTAAAAACAATACATGTAACAAAATGCATCACTCTTATATAGATGCTATAAAAATCACTAAAACAGCAATAGCAACACAGATATAATTCTTGCCATGTATTGTAAATGAGGCAAAATGAAGACACTGGTGGGTAGCTGCTCTTATTCTGTATGGACAGGAGGATGACAATATTTACAGGTTTTCATTTCTCATCTCGTAGTTCATTGAAAACAGCGGCGAACCTGGAGGTCCTGAAGACCATCCCCAGCGAGAGATTGATGATCGAGACAGGTGAGCTTTATACTGCAGCATCTCACAGACTTTTTTTGATAAGTTGTTATTCAGACATTCCAAGTTTTACAAGACTGTATTAGACCAGAAACATTGTATCAGTTTAACAAGGGATTATCTTTGTACAGATGATATAAATTGCACCACTCGAAATAACACAATATGAACCAATAGAACATAAGGGTCCATGTGACAACTAGTATCAATATAAATAAATACAATTTATGACAGCTCCATGTAATTGGCTCCATTTTGTCTTGTTTACACTGACGCCGCCCTCTAAAGAGCGATCCACGTTGGATCGCTTTTGAGAAGATGTTTGGCAGGCAGTGAGGAGCTGTTACGTTGCTTCATCACTGTCTGTTTAAACCCCTAAAAACCTGGCCCTGTTCAGTTGAATGACTGGTATTTGGCAGGTGGTACTGGCTGACAAACATGACGGGGGGGGATTATTTGCCACAAAGCATCATGGCATGTGTACACCCCCCTCTGCTACCTTTGCAACATAAGGGGGAGTGGTTAGAGGGCAGTAAATGCATGGCTTAGTCACCTATTTTTAGTGCCTCCCTGCCGATATCAAAAGAAAGCAAGCATGATGTGTCTCATCTGCTGCATTAAAGACTTTTTTCTGGCATTTATCTAAAGCTCTGGGGGAATAACCTTTCTCTATGAATCATTTATGTTGTTACAATTTCTCCTGATTCTCATGTATTGGCCTTTGGGGGTAGCTGTGAGCCATTTGGGGTTGTGACAACTTCCTATAGGCACATAGCCATTCCTATCTGTCTCTTTGAAGAATGTATTAATACTAATGTAGTTGGATGTGTTTGTCAGTACTAGGTCCAAGTAACTGATAGATTGCTTATTCCATGTGGCTGAGACTTTTAACCCATAGTTGTTAGCATTCATGGTCCCTATGAAAAATTCTAAACTGGTCTGTGGCCCTTCCCACAGCAGTATGATGTCATCAATGTAGCGTTTGTAAAATTTAGGGCCTGACCATTTTTTTCCCCATATATACTTTCTTGTTCCCATTTGTTGAGTAACAAGTTGGCCATGCTAGGGGCATAGCGGGCCCCCATGGCAACTCCTTTTGATCTGGTTGTAGTATTCCCCTTTGAACCAAAAATAGTTGTTACCCATAGCCATTTTGAGTCCTATCAATATATGCTTGATTTGTGCATTTTTTCAACTGAGACTGATTTTTTTAAAGCCCATTTTACCGCCAGAAGCTCATCCTTTTGTTTTATATTGGTATACAGGGATTCCACATCCACTGTCACCAGATAGGTGTTTTCATTGGTTTCTAGTTTAGAAAGTAGTTTAATAAGTTCTCGGCTATCTTTTAAATAGGACCTACCCTGTAAAACCAAAGGTTGGAGAAATGTATCAAGATATTCCCCCAACCTGGAATACAAGGACCCGATCCCACTAATGATGGGCCATCCTGGTGGATTTTCTTTAGATTTGTGAACTTTTGGGACTATGTATAGAACCGGAGGTATAGGGGCATGAGGGATAAGGTATTTGCCCTCTTTTTTTTATCCAATATGTTATTCTTAGTCCCCTTTTTTACCCACTCAGCAAGTTCAACTTTTAGTTTAGCTGTGGGGTCACTTTTAAGTTTTTTATAAGAAGTATTATCAGCGAGTAGTTTTAACACCTCTCTCTTATAGTTTTCTTTTTTGTATGATCATTCCTTTTAATTAAAGAGGTCATGTCCATTTGGTGAGTAGGCAATTCACTCACACTCCATCAGGTTATATTCACAAAATTTGCCTTGGTGACTGGGTTATGGATAAGATTCACAGCACAAAAGATTACTAATAGACTTTGAAAAATTGATTTATGAATGTATCACTACTATTATGAATTGTTATTCACTCAGCACGATGCACTTTAAATGCTTTGATTAGCAGTTTTTTATTTTTTGTTATTGCTAATTTGAAGTTTCTAGTTCTCTAGTGCCCCCTACCACTTATCACTCTAAGGACATGGATTATTGGAACCATGTCCTGTGGTCTGATGAGACCAAGATAAACTTATTTGGTTCAGATGGTGTCAAGCGTGTGTGGCGGCAACCAGGTGAGGAGTACAAAGACAAGTGTGTCTTGCCTACAGTCAGGCATGGTGGTGGGAGTGTCATGGTCTGGGGCTGCATGAGTGCTGCCGGCACTGGGGAGCTATAGTTCATTGAGGGATTCATGAATGCCAACATGTACTGTGACATACTGAAGCAGAGCATGAACCCCTCCCCTCAGAGACTGGGCCGCATGATAACGACCCCAAACACACCTCCAAGATGACCACTGCCTTGCTAAAGAATCTGAGGGTAAAAGTGATGGACTGGCCAAGCATGTCTCCAGACCTAAACCCTATTGAGCATCTGTGGGGCATCCACAAATTGAAGGTGGAGGAGTGCAAGGTCTCTAACATCCACCAGCTCCATGATGTTGTCTTGGAGGAGTGGAAGAGGACTTCAATGGCAACCTGTGAAGCTCTGGTGAACTCCATGCCCAAGAGGGTTAAGGCAGTGCTGGAAAATAATGGTGGCCACACAAAATATTTGGGCCCAATTTGGACATTTTTCACTTAGGGGTGTACTCACTTTTGTTGCCAGCGGTTTAGACATTAATGGCTGTGTGTTGAGTTATTTTGAGGGGACAGCAAATTTACACTGTTATACAAGCTGTACACTCACTACTTTACATTGTAGCAAAGTGTCATTTCTTCAGTGTTGTCACATGAAAAGATAGAAGAAAATATTTACAAAAATGTGAGGGGTGTACTCACTTTTGTGAGATACTGTACATACAGCAACTTCCAGGTGAAGCGGTAAATACAAAATAACTGTGCAAAAAAATGTCCACAAATATATGCTATTTAATTTTTTCTATACATAATGTCTGTGATAAAACTGATGTGACTGCCATTTTCTGTGTTATGAACAGACGCCCCCTGGTGTGGAGTAAAGAATACACATGCTGGGTCCAAGTACGTGAAAACCACTTTCCCAACTAAGAAGAAATGGGAGGCCGGCCATTGCTTGAAGGACAGGAATGAGCCCTGCCACATTGTGTAAGTGATTGAGGTGCACAGACCATTAACAGATCATTTTCAGTGTAAACTGCAGATACAGCAAATGTCTTCAGGTAGGGTTCAATCACACCAGAACATCGTGATTACAACACACATATGTATGCTTTCTCCCTTGCACTGGTTGAGTACCAGTGCATTTTTTGTGGGTTGGCAGCCCATCCATTTTAAATGAAGCCTGTCTCTCTGCTGTGAATGAGGCCCTAGGAGCTGTTCACATTGGGGGAGATTTACTAAAACTGGAGCACTCAGAATGGTGCAGCTGTGCATGGTAGCCAATCAGCTTCTAACTTCAGTTTGTTCAGTTAAAGCAGAGTTCCACTCGTTTTTCAGTTTATTAAAAGTCAGCAGCTACAAAAAGTATAGCAGCTGACTTTTAATAAACAGACACTTACCTGTCCCACGGTTTAGCGATGAAGCCGCCCAAAGCCTCGGTTCTCTCCCCAGCCTCTCCTCTGTGCCAGTATCACTAATGTGGGCACCCCGCTGTGACAGCTTGCAGCTTCACAGCCGGGTGCGCATGCGCTGTCCTGAATGCCCGAGCAATCTTGAGACCTATGACGTGTCCCAGAAGATTGCAGGGAGGGAGGGAGGGGGAGAGGAGGAGTCACCTAGGCAGTGCGGGTGGAAGTGGGAGCTGGGTACCTGTCAAAACTTGGTACCCACTTCCCCCGCCCAAAAAAAGGAAATGGCAAATGTGGCATGGGGGTTTGGACTCCTTAAAGCGGAAGTTCCATTTTTGGGTGAAACTCCGCTTTAGGCTTTAACAAGGCAACCTGGAAGCTGATTCCAGAGCTGCACCAGATTTTGCACACTCCAGTTTTAGTAAATCTCCCCCTTTGCCTCTGGTACAATAGAGAATTTAACTGTGTTTGATTATTTAAATCTGACGTCAGCTGTGGTCAGATTTGTGGTCAGCTGTGCTGGGACCAATCCTAATTAATTTGTTCATAAACGACCTGGAGGATGGGGTAAACAGTTCAATCTCTGTATTTGCGGACAATACTAAGCTAAGCAGGGCAATAACTTCTCCGCAGGATGTGGAAACCTTGCAAAAAGATCTGAACAAATTAATGGGGTGGGCAGCTACCATATATACTCGAGTATAGGTCGATCCGAATATAAGCCTAGGCCCCTAATTTACCACAAAAAACTGGGAAAACGTATTGACCCGAGTATAAGCCGAGGGTGAGAAATGCAGCAGCTACTGTAAGTGGAAAAGAGGGTCAACAATGCCCATCTGCAGCTGAATACCTCCCTGTGTCCTGTGCATGCCTCACTGTGTTCTGTGCATGTCTCCCTGTGTCCATTGCAGCCTACCTGTGACAATCTGCATCCTCTGTGTGCCGAACTGCAGCCACCATTGCCCGGTCAGCGTGTTATAAAAACATTCAGTGGCCATTCCAGTGTTCAAAAGCCACGCCTCCTCCTCGCCTGTGATAGGCAGAACACTCAATTTCCCAGCAGTCAGTGTTCAGCCTATCACGGACATCCGCTCATCCTCATACCACGGACGAGGATGAGAGGATGTCCGTGATAGGCTGAACACTGACTGCTGGGAAATTGAGTGTTCTGCCTATCACAGATGAGGAGGAGGCGTGGCTTTTGAACAGTGGAATGGCCGCCGAATGTTTTTATGATACTCTGGCCGCCGTCTGTCTGCCTGACGCTCTGATCAGGTAGGTAGACGGCGGTGACTCGAGTATAAGCCGAGGGGGGCACTTTCAGCCTAAAAAAAAGGGCTGAAAATCTCGGCTTATACTCGAGTATATACGGTACATGGCAAATGAGGTTCAATGTAAAAAAATTTAAAATAATGCATTTGGGTGGCAAAAATATGAATGCAATCTATACACTGGGGGGAGAACCTCTGGGGGGAATCTAGGATGGAAAAGGACCTGGGGGTTCATAGTAGATGATAGGCTCAGCAATGGCATGCAATGCCAAGCTGCTGCTAACAAAGCAAACAGAATATTGGCATGCATTAAAAAGGGGATCAACTCCAGGGATGAAATGATAATTCTCCTGCTCTACCAGACTCTGGTCCGGCCGCACCTAGAGTATGCTGTCCAGTTCTGGGCACCAGTCCTCAGGAAGGATGTACTGGAAATGGAGCGAGTACAGAGAAGGGCAACAAAGCTAATAAAGGGTCTGGAGGATCTTAGTTATGAGGAAAGGTTGTGAGCACTGAACTTATTCTCTCTGGAGAAGAGACGCTTGAGAGGGGATATGATTTCAATATACAAATACTGTACTGGTGACCCCACAATAGGGATAAAACTTTTTCGGAAAAGGGAGTTTAACAAGACTCGTGGCCACTCATTAAAATTAGAAGAAAAGAGTTTTAACCTTAAACTACGTAGAGGGTTCTTTACTGCAATAGCGGCAAGGATGTGGAATTCCCTTCCACAGGCGGTGATCTCAGCGGGGAGCATCGATAATTTCAAAAAACTATTAGATAAGCACCTGAATGACCACAACATACAGCAATATACAATGTAATACTGACATATAATCACACACATAGGATGGAGTTGTGTCTTTTTTCAACCTCACCTACTATGTAACTATGTAATATGAGCTGTACATACATACTAACATTTGGCCTGCCTAGCTCAATGGTTAAAACAAAAAAGAGGGTGCACCAGCCTTATGCATTACCATAAAAGAAATGTATTGAATAAAAAAAAAAAAGATTCCAATATACTCGCAAGAGTAAGGCCCCTTTCCAACGGGCGCCTCAGCTGAGTGGAATCCGCTTGCTCAGCGGGGGGATCTTTCCGCTGATCCCCACTGAGCAGGTGAATGACAGGTCTGCTCTGATATGCAGAGCGGACATGGACACAGTCCCACTCTTCTATATGGGGCTATTGGATGGAAACGGACTGATCCGCCGGACGAATGGGGAATAGGACCACCATCCGTCTATTTTTGTCAGATCAGATCGAATGGCGGCCGGTGTCAGTGGACATGTGTCCACTAACATCTGCCGCTTCATAGAAGAGAATGGAGGGTCCGATCGGGGCTGACTAAAAAAAACTGACCGGCTGACCCGATTGGACAGCCCATGTAAAAAAGTGTAAACGCGTCAGCTTACCTGTACTTTCTGCATGACAGTCTTGTTGTTTTGATGATCCCATTTTTTCAATAAAGTGAAGTTTTTTGACTACATCCAGTGTGCGGCATCCAAATCTTCTCCTCCATTCAAGCCTGCATGTAAAAAAGTGGCCCAAATGGATTTAGGGACGCCTATAAAACCAGTGATTCCCACCAACAGAAGGTATAGCTTACGCATTTCAAGGACAGAGCCCTCTTCCGCAGTAGCTCTGCTGAAGAGGGCTTTGCCCTTGAAACCTGTAAGTCATATCTCCTGCCGATGGGCATCGCTAGAGCATTGTCCTTGGATTGTGTTCACTGGTTTCATTGTGATTGAATTAAGTTGCTCTTGTGAGTATATTGGAATCTTTTTTTTTTTTTGCAAGGTTTTATGGTAATGCACGAGGCTGGTGCATCCTCTTTGCCATGCGTCTAAGGATTTTGCTGATCTAAAGATGGTAGCAAAGCCTAAGCATATTTGAAAAAAAAAAAAACTGCCGTTGGAATGATATCAGAAGAATTTGCCTTGACAATTGACTTTCTTAATATGGACTGATAGTGCCTGTTGTCCTTTAGCGCTGATTGTTGTTTAGTCTAGTTGCCTAGCTCAATGCCTCAGACGGGGAATGTGAATTAAGCTATCTGGTGTATGTAAAGTGCTTTGTAGGGGTTAGAAGCACCTGAGAAAATTCGACAGTGTGAACAATCCCTGGATTTGACTGGTCTTGCTGAACATACAGTGGATATAAAAAGTCTACAGACCCCTCTTAAAATGTCAGGTTTCTGTGATAAAAAAAAAAATAGACAAAGCTAAATCTTTTCAGAACTTTTTCCACCTTTAATGTGACCTAAAAACTATACAACTCAGTTGAAAAACAAACTAAAAGTAAACGAAAATAATATGGTTGCATAAGTGTGCACACCCTTAAAACTAATACTTTGTTGAAGCACCTTTTGATTTTATTACAGCACTCAGACTTTTTGGGTATGAGTCTATCAGCATGGCACATCTTCACTTGGCAATATTTGCCACTCTTCTTTGCAAAAATACTCCAAATCTGTCAGATTGTGAGGGCGTCTCCTGTGCACAGCCCTCTTCAGATCACCCCACAGATTTTCAATGGGATTCAGGTCTGAGCTCTGGCTGGGCCATTCCAAAACATTAATCTTCTTCTGGTGAAGCCATTCCTTTGTTGATTTGGATGTATGCTTTGGGTCGTTGTCTTGCTGAAAGATGAGGTTCCTCTTCATCAGCTTTCTAGCAGAAGCCTGAAGGTTTTGTGCCAATATTGACTGGTATTTGGAACTGTTCATAATGCCCTCTACCTTGACTAAGGCCCCTGTTCCAGCTGAAGAAAAACAGCCCCAAAGCTTGATGCTGCCACCACCATTCTTCACGGTGGGTATGGTGTTCTTTTGGTGATGTGCAGTGTTGTTTTTGCGCCAAACATATCTTTTGGAATTATGGTCAAAAAGTTCCACCTTGGTTTTATCAGACCAGAACACATTTTCCCATATGCTTTTGGGAGACTTCAGATGTGTTTTTGCAAAATTTAGCCGGGCTTGGATGTTTTTCTTCGTAAGCAAAGGCTTCCGTCTTGTCACTCTACCCCATAGCCAAGACATATGAAGAATATAGGAGATTGTTGTCATCACACAGCCAGTACTTGCCAGATATTTCTGCAGCTGCTTTAACCGCGTCAGCCCTGGATCATTTGGCTGGCCAAAAACAAGAGCACTTTTTGCGATTTGGCACTGCGTTGCTTTAACTTACAATTGTGCGGTCGTGCGACGTGGCTCCCAAACAAATCTTTTTCCCCAAATTTTTTCCCCACAAATAGAGCTTTCTTTTGGTGGTATTTGATCACCTCTGCGGTTTTTATTTTGTGCGCTATAAACAAAAAAAAAAGCAATTTTGAAAAAAACGCATTATTTTTTACTTTTTGCTATAATATATATCCCCCAAAAATATATAAAAATACTTTTTTTTTTCCTCAGTTTAGGCCAATACGTATTCTTCTACATATTTTTGGTAAAAAAAATCCCAATAAGCGTATATTGATTTGTTTGCGCAAAAGTTATAGCGTCTACAAAATAGATTTTATGGCATGTTTATTACATTTTTTTTTTTTACTAGTAATGGCGGCGATCAGCGATTTTTATCATGACTGCGACATTATGGCGGACACGTCGGACAATTTTGACACATTTTCGGGACCATTGGCATTAATACAGCGATCAGTGCGATTAAAAATGCATTAATTACTGTAAAAATGTCACTGGCAGTGAAGGGGTTAATGTGTGTCCTAGTTTGTGTTCTAACTGAAGGGGGATGTGGACTGTGCAGGGAAACTAACAGATCCTCTGTTCAGACTCTGTTAGTTCTCCCCTCAGAGAACCGGAAACTGTGTTTACACACACAGATCCCAGTTCTCTGTGTGCCCCAAGCGATCGCGGGAGCCCGAAAGTGATCGAGACTGCCGGGCACTCGCAGAGGTCACCTAGTGGCCACAGGGCGAAGCGACGTTACATAACGTTGTTTCGCCCAGCTGTGCCATTCTACCGCAGTACAACTGCGGTGGCTGGTCGGCATGTGGTTAATGTTGCTGTAGGCCTCTTGGCAGCCTCCCTGACCAGTTTTCTTCTCGTCTTTTCATCAATTTTGGAGGGGCGTCCAGTTCTTGGTAATGTCACTGTTGTGCCATATTTTCTTTACTTGATGATGACTGTCTTCACCGTGTTCCATGGTATATCTAATGCCTTGGAAATTCTTTTGTACCCTTCTCCTGACTGATACCTTTTAACAATGAGATCCTTCTGATGCTTTGGAAGCTCTCTGCGGACCATGGCTTTTGCTGTAGGATGTGACTAAGAAAATGTCAGGAAAGACCTACTGGAACAGCTGAACTTTATTTTGCGTTAATCAGGGGCACTTTAAATGATGGCAGGTGTGTACTGACTCCTATGTAATACGAGTTTGAATGTGATTGCTTAATTCAGTTATAAGAGGGTGTGCACACTTATGCAACCACATTATTTTATTTTTACTTTTCCCCCTAAAGATTTCAGTTTGTTTTGCAACTGAGTTGTACGGTTTATACGTGGAAAAAGTTCTGAAATGATTCATCTTTGTCTCATTTTTTACATCACAGAAACTTGACATTTTAACAGGGGTGTGTAGACTTTTTATATCCACTGTATACTGTAAAATTGGGAACTGCAAACCATAGCTGTCCTTACCTAGTCTATAACATTAGTCAAAAAGGCCTGAGACAAAGGCTTGAGTCCTTCTGTAATATATTATGCTCTAAAGCCACTTTGAAACTGCAAATATATAACTTTCATGGCGTTTGGCTGACAGGGATCTCTAATAAAAACATTGTGTATGATTTTGCAGACAAGTCCTGGAGATTATTGCGGCGGTCAGAGAAGAAGATCCAGAGGAGCTCGCGAAAACCCTCTACAACAACACAAGCAAAGTCTTCTTCCCGGATAAATAGGAAAATAGCCAAATCAGCTCCGGTCACCCAGTACTTTAGACTGCAATTTATTAAAAAGTAACTTATTTTCAGGTTCCATTTGGCCCTGTTCACACTAATGCAATTTTTCCTGCATTAGCTGTTGCACTGCAATGTATGACGCTGGAGCACACATTGGTGCCCATTCACATTAATGCAACATGGTGCAGTGCGATTTTTGAAAAGGTGCAGGTGCGTCTTTGAGGGCCAGTTTACATGCAGTCCAGTGCGTTTTTTTTTCTGCATCAAAAATGCATGGAAAGTAAGTTATATGGGTTTTCAATGGCATAGTTCACACTAGTGTTTGCAGTTCCAGAAAAAAAAAGTAGAACATGCTGCATTTTTCCTGCACTGGAATTCTGTAAAACACTTCCAAAACACACTGGAACACGTATTTAAGGTTAAGAAAAAAAGAGGGGGAAATATGCACTGGACTGCATCAAAAACGTGCATGCAGAAAAGCATCAGGAATGCATCCGGACTGCGTTTCTATGGTGTGAACTGGACCTGCTTTTTTGGCCTCCTAGACTTAAAACCTGAAATCCACAAATTCAGCAACTTTGTAAAAAGTGCAGGCACACCATGACTTAAGTCCAAATAGCTGCCTGCCACATTGATACAGGTTTATGGCTCTGCTAGAGGATAAACTCCGCTCTCAAGTCTATGAGAGAGCAAAGGCTATGCCTGCCCCTCCTTTCTGTTGCCCATTCACAGAAGCCTTTGTATTTTTTGAATGAGGTCACACAATACAAAGGCTTCTGTGATTGGGCAGATGGAGTTGAGGGGCGGGCACAGTGGCTGCACCAACTCTACACTTGAAGGGGCTGAGTCCAGCGTCGGAGCTCTGAAAGTCATGTTGCTAGAGCACAATAAACCTGTCAGATATAAATGGGAGTGCATGAAAAACATTACGTACAGGCTATTTTTGGCAGGGTTTTGTGCTTAACAACTTAAATGTCCCTTCCTCCTACAATAAAAAAAAAACACGAGCATGAAAACGCATCAAAAAAAGCATGCAAAAAATGCATGATTATGCAGCGTCACTAGTGTTAATGGAGGCTAACAGAGCTCATCTGAATACTAAGCTCTGTTGACTCTCGGGCATCATCTCCATGATAAACAGAGGTCACACCACATGTTAGTTCACGCCCAATCAATGGTGGACCAGAAATACAGTTGTATTCATATTTGGTCTGCCGATGTGTGGACTGAATAGTGCACATGATGTACTCTGCAGTAACCTCCATTCATCATAGACTTTTACACTTGTTTACGCGGCTCAATTATAATGAACCTGATTTTTTACCAATACAAGGCAAAGCAATAGGTTTGCTTAAAGTAGAATTCCAGCTTTAATATCACTTTAAATCGTTTGTGTGGGTCAAGTTGGACCAAAATATTTTCCATTATATATTGATTGAACGGTCGATTTTCTGCCTGCTGCAGATATTGAAGAAAAGTCAGGCGGCGTGTTTCCCTGACCCTCAGAAGAAGTCTTGTATTTCTATCAATGAATACAAGGTTTCTTTTGATTGGCTAAGGTAGAAATAGTGACGTCATCACAAAGTCCCCTATAAAGTTTGCTTTTTAGGGCCCCACCAGGTGGGTTATGCCATAATGTGCTACTATGCACAGCATATTGGTACATTATGGCAGACTTGCCTGTCAAATGGTGCCCTCCAGCGCTGCGGTGGGCTCGATCCTGCGGGCCCCCCGTTGCTTCCATCTTCGCCTGATCTCCCTACCAGGTCCTGTGCCTTCGGCTGTTTAAAAGGCCGCAATTACGTCATTCCTGCACATGCGCACGAGAGTCCCATCGCGGCGGCATGGATCGGGGCGGTAAACGTTCGCTAAGCTGTGAACATGATGGCTGACAGGCAGGAGGATGTATTTATGGCAGAAGAGACCAATAGGACACCCTGCTTGTCAGCCATTTTTTCTTTTATTAAAGTGTTACTAAACCCACAACAGTAAAAATCAGTCTGTATATGCAATAAAGCGTGCTTGTTATACTCACTGTGGAACCTAAAGGGTTAATCCTCATTGTTTAAAAAGGCATTTTGATCCTGCCTTCTCTGATCCTCGTCTTCTTCCACAGTCCCCAATCCATCTCCTGATAGAACAGAGCCTTGAGGACAAGCTGCACATGCTCAGTTTGGTGTGTATTGCTAGAGTTTTTTCTCTTTTTTGGGGAGAATGCTTGTGATCAGCACAGGGCTAATCAGCGCTGTCCAAACAGAGGGTCAGGGGTCCTGCAGCCTCATAGGACAGTCAGAGAATGAAAACTCCTCCTACAAGCTTTAATCAGACACTGATAGAAGTCACAAGACTGCTATATACTGCTGATGAGAAAAGGTATTTAGCAGTTTATATTTACTAAAATGATTGTAGTGTACTTTGGGACACCAGATATAGTGAATGCCGGTTCCTGGGTTTAGTAAGACTTTAACTTTACTTCCACTTTAACTGGTAAAAACAGAAGGCTTCTTCTGAATGGCGTAGAAGTGCTGAGCCCTACTGTCTTTAAACCCAGCAGCAGACAGGAAGTTGTCTGCACTGAGGCCGGAACACAGTACAACTTACTAATGCTACCTACAGTATATTGAAACACACACAGCGGCAATAGAAATAGTTACATTTGGGCCAGCTTGGTCCAAACAAACTTTAAAAAGTAATATTAAGGCTGGAATTTGACTTTATATGCTATGCTAGCCCCAATGCTGCTTACAGCATGTTAACTGCAAATGTGAAGAGAAATAGTTGGTACTTTAAAGTATGGGGAGCATATGAGCCTATCTCCACTTCTTCCCATAGTGCAGTACTGTGTGCCTGAGTAATCAATTGCCAGGCCACATGAGGGATAGATAGGTGTCCCCCCCACCCATATGGGAAAATGAAGGGGTAAGGCAGTGAGACAAAAGGTAAGGATAGGCAGAGCATAGGTTATTATAATGTGTATAAAAAAACAATCGAATGAATTACTCATGGATTTCTAAGCAATAAACAGGTAAAAAAATTGCTCAGATATAAAAGTTTCACTGACTTCTTCTTAGGTTTGACGTGAGCACATGGTCACTTCAAAAAGGGTAAGCAGGTGGGAGCCCTGAGACATCATGGGGGTGAGTTACTAAAACTGGTGCAGTGTATAGTAACCAATCAGCTTCCAGGTTTTATTGTCCAAGCTAAATTGAACAAGCTGAAGCTAGAAGCTGATTGGTTGCTGTGCAGAGCGGCACCAGATTTTGCACTCCGCTTTTACTAAATCTCCCCTGCTGTGTGCTTCTATGCAAACCTTACACAGCTCCTGTGTTCATGCTTCCTTACACTCTTTTTTACTTTCAGCAATATCTATGATGGGCAATCTCGCTAACTTATACTGAAATAAACCTGAGCTTGACCAAAGAACAATACCCCAATCTTCACCCTACTCCTACAACCTATACTGATGTTGAAGCGATTTGGATATAGCTTGGAGACACATTGGTACACAGTCATTACTAAGCGAGACACATTGGGGTGAATTTACTAAAATTGGAGGGTGCAAAATCTGGTGCAGCTCTGCATAGAAACCAATCAGCTTCCAGATTATTTTTGCCAAAGGTTAATCTCTTCAGCTCTGGAAGGTTTACCACCCACCCATGACCAGGCCATTTTTTGCGATATGGCACTGCATTATTTTAACTGACAATTGTGCGGTTGTGCGACACTGTACCTAAATAAAAATGCCCCCCCCCCCCCACACACACACAACTAGAGTTTTCTTTTGGTGGTATTTGATCACCTCTGCGTTTTTTACTTTTTGCACTATAAACAAAAAAAAAAGACACTTCTGAAAAAAAAAGTTTTTTACTTTCTGCTATAAAACATATTCAGTAAAAAAAAAAAAATCAAATTTCTTCATCAATTTAGGCCAATATGTATTCTGCTACATATTTTTGGTAAAAAAATAAAAATCCCAATAAGCGTATATTGATTGGTTTGTGCAAAAGTTATAGCGTCTACAAACTATGGGATATTTTTATTTTTTTACTAGTAACGAGCAACTTAAAGCGGTAGACAGCCGGGACACTGACACTTTTTGCGGACCAGTGACACCAATACAGTAATCGGTGCTAAAATTTAAAAAATACGCACAGTCACAGTACTAATGACACTCCAAAGACATGCTGGTAGGTTAATTGGCTTCTGTCCAAAATTGGCCCTAGTATATGAATGTGAGTTGGGGACTTCGGATTGTGGGCTCCTTGAGGGTAGGGACCAATGCGGGTGTATGATGTATGTGTAATTTGACGGTGCTATATGGGTACCTTAAATAAAGAATAGTATAATAGATGAGCATCTTAATGAGATGCAGTGTACAGGGATAGGGATAATTGTAGACACTCACTCAGGTTGAACTGGATGGACTGGTGTCTTTATTCAACCTTACTAACTATGGTAGGGAAGGGTTTAACATCAGAGGTGATTAAAAGGTTAACTGTGTGCCTGCACAGGGAAGGCATAGATCGTGCCTCTACTTAGCAAAGACACAGGATCCATGTTTTCTGTAGTGACAGAACAGTGATCTGCCTTGTTTACATAGGCAGACCGCCATTCTGTCAGTGTACCAAGACATCAGCGGGTACCAGCTGACAGCGAGGCTGTGGTACCCTCCCATCAGCTCCCGCTGTGTCTAATCACCGTGGAAGCGTGCCACCGCCAGCGCATGCCATAGACCTGGAAGTGACGGATCATGTACTAGGTACGTGATCCGGCACAGGAGAGCCACCTTGCTGCCGTATATGTTCGGCAAGCAGTTAATTGAACAAGCTTAAGTTATGTAGGCCATACATGGGTCGAATTCCAAATGAATTTTCTTTTGAAAATTAGAAATTTCATGTGTTTTGTAATCTGATGGTATCACCATTGTTTTCACCCAATCAAGCCTTCAATTTCACCTTATGTTGCTACAGAAAAAAAAATTCAGGGCCAGGAATCTTTTTTTTTTTTTTTCTCCAGCTCGCAGCTCTGGCTCATTTCTTTTTCAATATTTCTCGCACAGTTCTCCCATCTTTTGATTCGCCCATTGCTGCAGCCCACTAGACGTAAATTCTTAGATACAATTTTCAAATGAATTTTTTTTTTTTTCATAATTCGACCCATGTATGGCCAAGCTTTAGAAGCTGATCGGCTACCATGCACAGCTGCACCAGATTTTGCACTCTCCAGTTTTAGTAAATCAACCCCTCTTGTGATAATCAAATATGTCATGTGAATGTTCCCTGCTGTTCTAACCTTATTTTATATTAAATCTGTTACACTACATGAAGTCTATTTTCCATTTCATGAGCATTGCACATAAATATGCTGATATAAAAGGGAGGTTATAAAGTGCTTTTGACATGCATTTAAAATTGACCACCTATTTAAAGGATAGATTCACCTTTCTGAACATGTTACACCTGTATTTAGGATGTAGCGTGTTCGGCAACCTCCCCATGACAGCGGGCACAGGATCCTCTCTATACACCCACTGTCACATTTTGAAAACAGGACGGCTGTATGGGACTCCATGAATAGAAAAAAATAATAATCTGCGGCAGATAGACTTGCAGTTTGAATGGGCTACAAGCATGCTGATTAGTACAATCGTAGTCCATTCCCACTCCCTTCAGCTTACACGCTAACAGCCTGTACAGAGGTATGAGCTGACTGCTGGAGAGTATGTGCAGAAGCCTAAAAGTGCACATTCCATCATGTATATTACTTTGCTCGTAGAGCAATTAATATATATTTTTTGATGTTGAACGGTTTTAAATGGTCCGAGTCAGTGAATACTCAAGTGTTTTCAACATAAGAATAAACCTGGCAATGGCCACCAGGATACATTCCAGTTAATCTGGGTAAGTCAGTAAGCCAGTTTCCAGGTCCTTTTTGTACTCGGAATGCACTAGAAGATCATTCAGGTTAGGTGCTCTGCAGGCCACCATAGAGGGTCTAGAGGCCAGTATTTGGAAAATGGAAGGATTGGCTGTGAGAATATTCCAATGTTTTTGCAGGATGGATTCAGGGTTCCCCCATTGTCGTCTATATTTAGTAATGAATCTAAGGGGGTCTCCATGATTTTTCTAGTGCCTTTCGATTTCCACTTCCCAATAGTGTTCCACGGTCAGTGTCTATAGATCTTTCTTTTAAATTTAACTGTATCAGTACAGTTTCTTCTAATTCGAAGAAACTGACCTACTGCAATACTGTTTTTCAGAGATTTTAGATGGTGGCTATCTGCAGGTAGCAGAGTATTAGCCCCCATTTCTTTTCTAAACATTCTCGTTGATAGATGGTTTTCCACTATGGAAACGTTCAGTCCAGAAATGTGATCTTTAAATCAAAGTTAAAGGTTAGTTTGAGGTTCCTTTCATACTATGGAGTGAAACTGAAATCAAACTTAGAGAATTCCTGAGGGAGTTAAACATCAATGAAAGGAACAACAAAGGGGCAACCTTAAATCTATCCTGCAAAAACATTGGAATATTCTCACAGCCAATCCTTCCTTCCATTTCCCGAATAGTTGGTCCTAGACCCTCTATGGTGGCCTGCAGAGCACCTAACTTGAATGATCTTCTAGTGCATTCTGAGTACAAAAAGGACACACCTGGAAACTGACTTACCCAGATTAACTGAAATGTATCCTTGTGGCCATTGCCAGGTTTGTCCTGATGTTGAAAAAAACTTGAGCATTCACTGATTTGGACCATTTGCAAACATACGACATCAAGATTTATGAATTCCCCTACGAGTAAAGTAATATACATGATTGAATGTTGTAAGAAAAAATAGAGCTGTACGATTAATTAAGATTCATTAATAGCAAATTTTTTTTCCCCCTTGCGATCTTAAAGCATTTTTCCAATTCTTTCTATGCAGAGAATTCTCTGCTGAAGCTGACAGTTGTCAAAAAGGGGTTGTAAACCCTCATGGTTTTTCACCTTCATGCATTCTATGCATGAAGGTGAAAACCTTTCTGTAGTGCTGCAGCCCCCCCCCCCAGTGCCCCCGTTTTACTTACCTGAACCTGGTTTTCTTCTCTCTGGGAATGAGCACACCAGCTCTAGTCTCGTGTCCTGATTGGATAGATTGATAGCAGCGCAGCCATTGGCTCCCGCTGCTGTAAATCAAATCCAATGATATGGGGGGCGGAGCCGAGTCCTGCTTTCTGTGTCAATGCACGAAAAAGCAGAACTCGAGAGCGTGCCCGCACGGGTGTCCACCGAAGGAAAGCGCTTCTCCGACGTGAGCACTCGATGCGAGAAGGAGCTACCAGCGCCGATAAGGGAACCCAGAAGAGGATTGGGGCCACTCTGTGCAAAACAAACTGCACAGTGGAGGCAAGTATGACATGTTTATTAAAAAAACACGAGGGCTGAGTAACCCTTTAAGGGATTTTTGAATAATCCCTCCCTGTTCTGAAGAAGTTCACTGATTGGTGGATGAAACGCGTCAACAGAGTGATGTCATCACAGATGTGAAGCCTAAAGGCCCATACACACGATACGAAAATCCGATGGAAAAATTTGTATGATGAGCAGTCTGCCGATTTTCAGATCGTTAGTATGGTGCTTTTGACAACTGATTTCACTTTTTGGTCAGACAAAAGTTGGATGTGCAGACTATAAACTTTTTGTCAGATGTGAACTCAACGCCTGATTTTCGTCTCATTAGTACAGTTTTCGTATGAAAAAAAAAAAAATCCTAAGAGCAAGACTACGCATGCACAGAAAGGAAAGAATACATACAAAACTCACTTATACAGGGAAGCCTATCCCACACCCACCTAACAACCCCATCAAATCATTCCCCCGCAACTATTACCTTTTGTACCACCACCCCCTCCCTTTAGAATGTAAGCTCTACAAGCAGGGCCCTCCTGTATTGAACTGTGCTGTCCCCCATCTACAGTGTAAAGCACTGCGTAAACTGTTGGCGCTAAATAAACTGTGAATAATTATTCAACACATTACATCACTTCTGACTTGTATTCTGTCCTACAAAAACCTCTTCACTTTCGACATGAGACTAGCATGCCATAAAAAACAGACGTTTGGTCGTCCGAAAGCGTGTGTACGAGGCTTAAGTGTCCTCATGCTGCCGGTATACGTCTCGGGATGGGGTGAAAACAGCCGGAAGGCTTTTAGATGACCAAGATTACCTCAGCTTCAGCTCGTTGCGAAGGACTAAGGAATCTTTCACAACATTATTCCGCAGCCTGGAGCCACAAGCAACGCGGACCTCATAGCAGCATCAACGGATTAGAGAGCATATGGAAGATGAAGCAGTAAGTGGCTTTACACTAGTGCTAGAGTCATATCCCAGCTACAGTATGGGATGTCTATATCCAACACAAGCTTATATCAGAAGCTTGTGTAACCTATTAATCATCTAATATCCCAGGCGAGGAGTCCCTATTGGATTGATATAGCAATTCTTTTTCTCTACATTAAACAATCCAGATTGTTTTTATTTTCATGTTGTATGTGCATCTTGTATTTTTCATCCTCGGTAGGTATTTTATCTCCACAATTTGTGTTTCACATCTACCTTTTTAATCAGTTTAATAAACTTTTTGCATGCTAAACTGCTTGGTATATTAGTGTCGCCTACTGTATGACATTCTGTACAATACAGCTGTAACCTCTTTAAATGATTATCTAGGCTTCCATACCACACCATACCTTGGTGAGTCAGTGAGCATATTAATCCCTTATGTGCCAAGTGGCGTACTTTTTTGCTAATTAAAGTGATTGTAAACCTCAGACATGAAATGCGAACAAAGCATATCCCTCTATAGCAGCTTTTTTTTTTTTTTTTAACCAGGGTGCCTTAAGGTTTCTTCAGGGGTGCCTAGGAAAAATGTCTAAAAATTGTATATAAGCCAGCGTGTGGATGAAGGCAGTCTTTTAGTTACACAAAGCCACAGGTTTTCATTGTGCACCATTACAACTTTCTAGCTGCCTGCATCCTAACGACCGATTACATCAATTGATAAGGATGATGTCAGTCCCCTGCACAGCATCCTTGTTTGAGCCTCCCCTGCCCCTCTCCATCAGCGTTGGAATCACATTATCTAAGTGATGGAGAAAAACCGAGGGAGTCCCTGAAAAGCCCAGAGTGTCGGCCATTTATAAAACAATTATTAGCCCCGAGTCACCCGAGAGAGTACAGCGCCGCACTGCGCGTGAGCGGGGATCAATCCGAGCAGTGCGCACAAAGTCTGGTCGCGTGGGCGGTGGCGCCTAACTCCCAAGTCTATTGGTCGCCACGCGGTCCTGTCCGCGATCCCAGCCTTGGACCAGTGAGATGTCCATCATAGGCGCTGCCACGACAGCGCCTATGATGGACATCACACAGGTCCAATGAATGCCGGGACCGCAGGACGTCCATCATAAGTGCTGCAGGCTCCAGAAGGTGGGAATTACAATGCGCCGCCGCATCACTGTTAGAAGATCCCACTCGGGCGGGGCAGCTTGGCTCGGCTCTCCTGTCATCCTCTCCTGCCATGTCACGGCTCTAGTGTCCTCTGTCCTGTCCTCTCCTGCGTCCGGTCATGGCTCTGGCTGCGGCTGCCTGCTCAGCAGGCCCTGTCGTCTAATCTACTGTGATGGGCGCGCAGCCGCACATTACAGCTGAGCTGCAGGAGGAGGTCAAGTCATCTGAAGATGGGTCAGTGTAGGTATCACACAAACACACAGCCACCGGACTCGGACTTCATCCTGAAGCCCCTGGTCTTTTTGCCACCTAGCAACACCCCTGGATACTAGTCAGTGCCAGTTTTCAAAAGTGTATTTGCTTTGGAAGAATAAATCATCTTTAATGTTGGGTGTCCTACTTGTGTGGATGCAAAACTATTGGAAAAATGTTTACATTTGAGAATAGGGTGCCTCATGACTGTTCATAATGTTTAAAGGGTCCATAGCCCACTGCTTCATTCCTCTGCTATCAGCATGATTCACTACTGAGAAGTATCCTGACACCAAGAGAAAAATGGTGACGAGGAGAGCACAGCCTGTGATTGACAACCCCAGCTCTGTTCCTGTGTGAATGGGGGGGGGGGTCCCTCCCCTCCAGTCAGTTCTGCAGCATTCCACCAACCATAACATGAGTGATATGCAAATAAAAAATTGATTAATAAAAAAAAAAACAACAATTTTATCATATTATAAAAACAAACCTATACCTTTCTCAAAGTAAAGACAAGGTCTTGACCCCAAAATGTTGATCATAAAAATATTTTTTTTTAAAAGATTTTTATGATACATATTTGGGTCAAGATATTGTCTTTACTTTGGGAAAGGTGCAGGTTTGTTTTGGCTTTATATTTTATGATACAAAATGGATAAAAACATATTTTTTTTGCATGTCATGGGTTGGTCCTGGTTGGTGGTATGCCGCAGGGTCCTGTTTTGGTGGCAACTTTCTCAAGGTGTCTTTTTGCATAGTGTCAAAGCTTGCCTGCATCCTGCCTAATTCACATTGGTAATTAAAGCAGGCCATAGATGGTCAGCAGGGACTGGCCCAGATTCAAACCAAGTAGCCGCACACTACAAGAAGTTTTCTTGACAAAAATCTTTGTTGCATGCCAGACAGATGATAAAGGACCAAGGTTGGTCCTGTATGAGCTGTCTGGCATACAATAAAGATTTTTGTGATGAAAACTTCTTGTTCAAGTGTGCGGCCACTTTTTCTTCTACACACTTCAGCAATGATGGTGAGCCAGGGCTGGAGAGACATTTGCACCTCATTGGCCTGAGCGGTGTATGCTTTGTGTTGTGGACAAGATTCAAACCATCTGTGGGCAAGCTGATTAACTTGGGTACAGCCAGCATGTCAGACTTCTAGCATGTGACTGCCAGCGGCTATAGCTGCTAGCAGTACTCAATGTGTTCTCCCGGTCCCGGCAGGGCTGGCTCCTTACGCCGGGAGAACACAACAGCTCAGTGGGAGGGATATCCCTATTAATACAGAGCGTGTTGATGGGGAAATCAAGCAACCATGGGTTGCAGGAAAAAAAAAAAAATTGCATGGTCTATGACCTGCCTAGTCCACCAGAATAGCATGTGTGAAGGACAGGCAAGCTTCAGCAGTATTCAAAACTTTTACAATCAGATTAGGGTTCAGTGGTGGGACTGCAGGATAGTAAACAGTTTTAGCACCTCTAGGGTTATGCACTGTTAGCAAGAGTCACTATAAAGGGTTTCAATGTTTTTCTGTAGAGGAAATGCATCTCATCAGCATCTACAAACTTAAGCCTGTGTGTAATATGCCGTATTCATACAAAAATTCAGGAGGCAGGGAGCGCACACAAACCAAGGAAGCCAAGTCTCTCTCTAGATGTCATTTAAATAAATAAAGTGGTTAACCCAGCCCAGAAAGAAAAAAAAAAAAAAGCAGACTTCATAAACTTTGAGTTCTGCCCCAACTTGCTCAACAGAGCAATCTATGGCTTCTGGCATCTAAATAACTTCAGGACCCAGCATGGCCCTTACATATTCTAAACAAGGCATGATGTGGCTTGCAGTATTCATCAACCAAAAAGCCACAGGTTGCACATTTGCTTATGTATGCTATGCCAAGAGAGACACCCATATTCTCAAGGGCTGGCCTCACCACCAGTAAAAGTGTATGCAACAGTTTAATGGGCTCTCAAGAAAGCAAGTAATGCAAAATCAACTTTTTTTTTATTCCATGTACAAGAATGTACACATTTTAATTAGGTCACAAAAGAGACCAAGAAATATATTTACAATAGCACTTAGACACTATCCATCCAGGCCTTGCTTCAAGATTCTGATTGTGCTTTCAGAGTTAAAGTATATCTAAAGCCAAACACTGTATTTTAGGATCGAGTAGGGATTGGTTACAACCATGGTCAGGTTTGTCAGCAATCTGTCTCATTAGGGAGATTTCACTTCCTTCTCCTTTAAGGCCTCACTCACATGGGCTGATTACATCCATGTCCCATGCAGGGTCATGTTTTGCTGGCATGGGGGATGCATGCCTATAGGGATATAGCGGCTGCACGGACACAGCTGCTGTGTCCCAAAATGACATTTGTGTGGGTGTGTGTTCCCGAACTCATCTTGGGTGCGTTTGGGGCCGTACACCCGCATGGATGATACATTTGGAGCAGCGTCTGTGTCCTGCTCGGGGCATGGATGATATATTTGGAGCAGCGGCTGTGTCCTGCTCGGGGCATGGATGATATATTTGGAGCAGCGGCTGTGTCCTGCTCGGGGCATGGATGATACATTTGCAGCAGCAGCGACTGCTCGGGGCATGGATGATACATTTGCAGCAGCAGCAGCAGCGGCTGTGTCCTGCTCGGGGCATGGATGATACATTTGCAGCAGTGGCTGTGTTCTGCTCGGGGCATGGATGATATATTTGGAGCAGCAGCTGTGTTCTGCTCGGGGCATGGATGATGCATTGCAGCAGCGGCTGTGTCCTGCTGGGGGCATGGATGATACATTTACAGCAGCGGCGGCTGTGTCCTGCTCGGGGCATAGATGATACATTTGGAGCAGCGGCTGTGTCCTGCTCGGGGCATGGATGTAAACACTTCATGTGAAAGAGGCCTGAAGTGGAAAGATATCCTTCCAATGTGAGGGAAAGTCCCTTAGACAGCTGTCATGGGAACAAGTGTTCCCAGTGGAACATTTCTCCTCCATTTCTTTCTGGAGACAACCTAAAATTTAGGTTTTACCATTCCAAATTACACTGGTTATCAGAACAATTACAGAGGACGAATTTCTCTAAAGGTGACAGACAGCAATAAAAACCTGACCTATCCCCTTTACCACTCTATCCAAAAAAATAAAATAATAATAATCTTGCCTTTAGTTATACTTTAGAGGACTAAAGGGAAAAAAAAAAAAAAAACACACATCAGAAGACCCATCCTTTGATGTTTTTGTATTGACACACAAAAGCAAAGAGAAACAAATAAATAAGGTTCAGTCCCCCAATGCGTGAACGTCATTGATAAATTCTTCCTCGTCGGTGGCTAAATGGTGCTGTTCGGCTGTCCATTCCTCTTCCTCCTCCTCATCATCGCTAAGATCATGGTCATTCAGCTCCTGCTCCAGCTCCCCATCTCCAATATCTGGAATGGGTTCTTCATTGGGGGCAATATTTCCATTGTTGTTAGAAAAGGCTGAGCTCTCTTTTGGCTCCTCGTCAATATATACTTTCTGATGGCACATCGGGCAGGTATCTTGAATGTACAGCCACTTACGAAGGCAAAGTGCATGAAAATAATGATGACAGGGCGTAACGCGGGCAGAAGTGCGGAACTCCTGATAGCAGATAGCGCAGACGTCGTCTATTTCATTCCCTTCAGAAACATTCACTTCAGGTAGCGAGTTGATCTTCTTGACAGCCGTCCTACGGTTGACAAACGTCTTCCACCCGTTCTTTGCTTGAAGGTATATATTGAAGTAGGCATGAAGACACATCATGCAGGCTCGGATTTTGCTTCCTGACTCAAACATCATTGTGTAGGCTCCGTTGCCAAACATGATCACTCCAAAAATAAACTCAATGATACTGCCAGTTGAGCGCACGTAGTAAACGTAGTCGTCCAGCTTCTCCCACACTACACTGTAGTGGCCATCGATCATAAACAGTGTGTACACAGTCAGAGAGACAATTACTTTCATACAAAGTTCGACACAGAAGGCCGTGACAGCAAACAGCCAGGTATTCAGGACATAAAAATGCCACAAGACGCAGCTGAGCAGGACTGGAAGCACAAAAAGAAAGGCCGAAACCAAGAGCACTGGGAAATGCCTACGGAAAGAAGACACGTGGGAGGCACTGAGTGACATTAACACTGGGTCGGTCATTCCATGGATAAAATGTAAGATAGCCGTCAACAAAAGGCACATATTTCGACAGAGGCGTATGAGTCTTTCTTCAGGCTGTAAACCACTCAGGCCAGTTTGCAGGGCGAGTATAAAAAACAAAACGGGAGCAACAAAACCCAGACGTTTGTCCTCTTCTTCGGTAGAGCCAATAAAGGCCAGTATTCCTAGTCCCAGATAGTGTGCCATAGACGAAATCACCGCACTCATACCCAACACAGTTAATGTGGAATCACAACCACTAATGATGAGGGTGCAGACAAGTTCCCAAAAGTCACTCCAAGCTAAAAAGTAAGATGCCTCTCCAGCATTGGCACTTGACACTTTCACCATGTAGACTAAAAATACAGCTTGGGTGGCCAACCTGGTCAGCCAGAACACTCGAAGCACATCAGGAAAATGAATCTTCTTCCAGGCATCTTCAATCATCACTTGTATTCCATAAACCTGGTACATATGTTTGAGCAGGAGCACTGTATATTTTGTGGAATAATAGAACCACTTAAACCTGAGCAACAGGCATACTGTAGTATAAATGGCAAGCACAAGGCCAGAAATAATAACTAAGGTCTCTTGAACATCAGCTGGAAGTTCTAGGACAAACCCAACACTGGGGACTATAAGATCCACTATGATGAGCTGGGAGTAGGTGGACTGGACCTCCAGCAATGTGACAAAACCAATACCAAATATGAGCTGTAAGACAACTAGTGGCATCCATAGCGATGGGCCGCTGGCAGGAAGGAGTTCCACTTTATAAGCAGAGTTGGAGTTCATGTGCAAAATGGTATAATAATTAACCAACACTGAAGTTGCAGCAATCACAAGGGCCATACTGATGGTGTAAAATTTGAAAAGCGCTCTACGTGATAACACCAGCACAACGATAGATGCCAGGATACCTGCAAAACGAAAAAAAGAGACAGCTATTAGCCAAGGATAGCAACCAATATTTTATGCACATCACACAACAATGTTTTACGTGAGAACAAACTGAATGACTGTAAGGTTTACTTGAGTGCAATATTCAATGCAACATAAGGATTGGGTTTCAGTATTTTTAGGAGGATCAACTATTCTAGTGTCTGTAGATCACACAAGCATTATTAGAATAACCTTTGCTAAAAATGCTGAGATGTTTGTCTTGTTTTCAAGTTTAAGACAAGGTCAAGGCCGCATCCCGCTGTCTGTCAATGGATTACAAACACTTTAATTTTACCAAATTACAAAATAAATTTATCCAAGGCCAAAAGTGGGAAATAGTTAAACACAACACCTGTTGGGTTATATATATATATATATAATATAATATAATATAATATTCCACGGTCTTTTGACGATTCAGCTTCCAGTTACTGACCTTTGGCCATATGCATTGTCTTGGCTGGGATGACATCACTCGTGCGGGAGTTTATTCATCTCTGCATTGCCAAAATTGTACACTGAGCTGAGTGCGCGCAAGGAGCACAGGCAGGTAAAGAACTTTTAGCCCTGGTTCACATTGATGCTACTTTGAAATCGTGCTACTTCATTTGAAGTAGCGCAATTTCAAAGTAGCAAGGTCAGCACGATTTCAGGTGCTACTCGATAGACATCTGTGTGGCTTCATGCACAAATCTCCTTGGCATTCTCTTTACTTCTTCCCCGCTGACAGGACGGGCTATGTGGGATCTGATTGGTTGGCACCGCCCATGTGACGGTGCCGACCAATTAGAATGCTCCGAAACATCCCTCCTGATGGGGGACGTTTTGGAGATCAAAGCGGAGTTCTTCCGGGGAAAAAAATGAAAAGTCAGCAGCTACAAATACTGCAGCTGCTGACTTTTAATATTAAGACACTTACCTGTCCAGGGTGCCCGCAATGTCCTCACCCAAAGCCGATCTGTCCCTTAGGCTCCTGAGTGCAGGCACCAGAATCTTCGGTAAGGGAATCGGGAAGTGAAGCCTTGCAGCTTCACAGCTTGGTTCCCTACTGCGCATGTCGCGCTGAGTGTCCTCACGGGTCCCTGCTGTCTTCTAGGATCTGTGTGTATCCCAGAAGACAGCCGGGGGGGGGGGCAGAGGAGGGGCTGGACATGGTGTAGATTACCGCATAATCTTCGGCGATCTAACGCCGGAAGTGGGAGCAAATACCTGTATTATACAGGTATCTGCCCCCCCCCCCCCCTCGAAAAGTGGCAAATGTGACACCGGAGGGGGAAGGGACCGGAAAAGCGGAAGTTCCATTTTTGGGTGGAACTCCACTTTAAGCCGAGGGAATTTCTAAGCCCCGGCCCGTTGAGGCGACGATAGCAGGGCTCAGAACGGGAGATCACCCTGCTGCAGGGACTTGGGGGTGGGGGGGTTGAGGAGGGGGTCCTGTGTAAGTTCACCTTACAGATTGTTCTGTATAGGTGAACTTACCCTTTAAGTGGTTAAACTGATGTTTAGATAAACTTAACATGCTGCCGGGATGTTTTTTTTGTCAGCTGTCAGAAGTGAGCAGAGAAGTCTGCACTTGTTACATAGAAACAGGGAAATGCTGTTTTAAGATCAGGAGGGAGGTAGAATCGAGATTTCTATTCCTTAATGATTAATCGTGCAGCTCCAATTCAGAGAACTGGGTGAAAGTGTTGTGGTCGGATGAGACCAAATTCGAGCTCCTTGGCATCTCAACTCGCTGCGTTTTGAGGAGGAGGAATGCTGCCTATGACCCAAAGAACACCATCCCCAACGTCAAACATAGGAGGTGGAAACATTACGCTTTGTGGGTGCTTCTCTGCTAAGGGGACAGGACAACTTCACCGCATCAAAAAGGACGATGGATGGGGCCATGTACCGTTAAATCTTGAGTGAGAATCTCCTTCCCTCAGCCAGGACATTGAAAATGGGTCGTGGATGGGTCTTCCAGCATGACAATGACCCAATGACTTGTGGCCAACGCAACAAAGGAGTGTCTCAAGCACATTAGGGTCCCGGAGTGGCCTAGCCAGTCTCCGAGCTTAATCCCATAGAAAATATGTGGAGAGAACTGAAAATTCGAGTTACCAAACGTCAGCCTCGAAAACTTAAAGCGGACCTTCAGTAATTTTTTCAACTTTACATCTATTAAATCTGCCCTTGTTGTTTGGATAGTAAAACATTTTTTTTCTGCCAGTAAATACCTTATACAGCCCACTTCCTGTTTCTTGTTTGGTCATTAGCCTAGGCTTATGACATCATGAACAGAACTCTCTCCCGAGAGAGTTTGCCAGGAAGGGAGGGGGGGGGTGAGTCATAAGAGGGCCAATGAGAGCTGCAGGGCTGGAGGTGTGCCTCTGCAAATCCAGGAAGTGAACAGGCAACAGCTTCAGCTGCCCAGTTAAAATGGCTGCAGCCAGACTCAGTGGGAGATTTCTGCAGCATATTTGGCAAGTAAAGAATCACAGTATATATAAAATATGCAAAGTGGTTGGAGGGAAGCTTCAGAGTGACAAAGAGGTTTTTTTTATTACAAGTTATGTGAGCAGACGCAGTTCCTCTTTAATGAGGATCTACAAAGAGGAGTGGGACAAATTCCCTCCTGAGGCGTGTACAAACCCGGTGGCTAACTAAAAGAAATGTCTGACCTCCGATTACCAACAAGGGTTTTGCGAAGGGGTCAAATACTTATTTCACTCATTAAAATGCAAATTAATAACTTTTTTGTTAAATGCATTTTTCTGGATATTTTTGTTATTCTGTCTCTCAATGTTAATAAACCTACCATTAAAATTATAGACTGATCATTTCTTTGTCAGTGGGCAAACATACAAAATCAGAAGGGGAAAAAAAATATATATTTTTAAGAACATACAGTGAGGGGAAAAAAGTATTATGAATTTGCAGGTACAGGCAGTCCCCGAGTTACGAACGGGCTAGGGACTGCAGGTTTGTTAAGTCGAAAATGTTCGTAAGTCGGAACAGCATGGGCAGAACGGCAGATATGTCGTTTTCCGATGTTCCGTCGAAAAGTGTCCGTCGAATGTGCCCGCCGCCCCGTTCGTAAGTAGGAGTCGTTCGCAACTCGGGGACTTCCTGTATGCAAATTAATATTAGGGCTATGGTCAAGTAAACCAGCATGCTGGCCTGGGCATTAATGACCTCTGCATCCAGGTACCGCAGGACACTTTATTCAACTCCAATGTAACGTGAATGAAAAACTAGAGTGGCGCAGATCTGTTAAGGTATCGATGACCTTTTGCCATAATACTAAGGTGGAGGGAGAGGAAGGTGCTGCCAAAAACAATCTGAGACAATTACCACGGGCACTGCCCCACAATTCAAACAAACAATGAAAGCAAATTCCTGTTTTGTTACTACCGGCAACTCCTCCACTTCACCCTTCCACTTTTATAGAATGTGCCTTTTTCATCAATTTCTAACAAAAGAACGATATCTCAGCCTTCAAAGAAATTCTTGTTTTCTATACACTGTGATAGCAGAAGCAGATTTAAAGTGGTTCTAAAGCCCAAAGGTTTTTCGCCCTAATGAATTCTATGCATTAAGGCAAAAAAAAAAAAAAAAAAATCCCTGTGTCACAGGATCCCCTCTTGCCCCCTTATACTCACCCGTGTCAGATTTTAATGCAGCGCTGTGCCTGAGAGCAGCGTCTCTCTCCGCTGTCTCCCTCCTCACAGGGCCGACTGATAGCAGCAGAAGCCATTGTCAATCCAATTCTGTGACAAGGCAGCAGGAGGTAGCGCTGAGCCACGCTGTCTTTGTCAATAGATCCAGACAGGGTGGTCCAGGAGCAAGCCCGCACGAGGACCGCCATAAAAGTTGTTTTTTTATGGGGGCATAACCAAAGAGGAGGAGCCAGGATCGCCTGTGGGGGACCCTAGAAGATGATCGGAGCTTCTCTGTGCAGAACAATTGCACAGAGCAGGCAATTATAACATGCTTGGTATTTTATATATATAAAAAAAAATTATAAAAACTTTACAATCACTTTAAATAAGTGACAAGACAGGTTCTTAAAGTTTCATAAACCAGGAATGATGTAACAAAGAAAAATGGAGCCACGAAAATAACACTTCAGTCAAGCATGTCCTACAAAGGAATATTTCTCATACCAACCACCAGAAAAACTACAATGCTCCATGTTATTAATTATTTTAACCACTTTAGCCTCAGAAGATTTTACCGCCTTCCGGACCAGATTGTTTTTTGCGATTCGGCACTGCCTCACTTTGACAATTGCCTGGTCGTGCGGCATTGTACCCAAACAAAATTGACGTCCTTTTTTTCCCACAAATAGAGCTTTTTTTTTGGTGGTATTTTATCACCTCTGCAGTTTTTATTTTTTGCGCTATAAACAAAGCGCAACATTTTTGAAAAAAAAAAAAAAAAACACAATATTTTGAACTTTTTGCTATAATAGATATTCCTGTTTTTTTTAAAAAAGATAATTTTTCCTCAGTTTAGGCGGATATCTTTTCTTCTACATATATTTTATAAAAAAAAAAAAAAAAAATCACAATAAGCGTATATTGATTGGCTTGCGCAAAAGTTATAGTGTCTACAATATAGGGGATAGATTTATAGAATTTGTATGATTTTTTTTTTTTTTTTTTTTTACTAGTAATGGCGGCGACCTGCAATTTTTATCATGACTGTGACATTATGGCGGACACATCGGACAATTTTGAAACCACTGCCACGAGCATCGTTTGCACCCCCCATTGTGCAGCGCACGCGTGCCTGCTGTCCGGACCCCACGAGCCGACGTATAGCCCGTGTTTTCGCGCAGGGGAGGCAACCTGCCGCAGTATAACTGCGGCGGCTGGTCCGGAAGTGGTTAAAGAGCAAAGTGACTATACCACCCATTTACTCATTTCATTAGTGGAAGTTTAGTAAGAAAATGAAGTCCTGCTAGATCACTTCAGACTGGCCCCTTTTGCAGGTATAGCTATGTAAAACATTAACCACTTACCGACTGGCTCCTGTACATATAGGTCGGCACTTTGAAGATGGAAATCTCGGTAACGGCAGCAGCTGCTGCCACAACCGAGGCATCTATCTTTACAGGAGCCGGTTCTGTGTACGATAATGGTGGTCTCTGCGGCAGATTCGCCGCGAGATCACCGTTATCGGCGGCGGGAGAGGTGCCACCCCCCCTCCCGCCGCTCTCCCGCGCCCTCCGTCGCTTACCGGAGCCGTCGGTAGCGGCGGAGGCGAACGGGACCTTTCTGTGACTGGGTATGGAGACGAGTGAGGCCAAGATGGCCGCCACCCGTCTCCATACCATTGGACGGCTGAAGCGATGTCATTACGTCAGCTCCGCCCACTTTTCTTAAAAAGGCATTTTTTATTTTTTTTGCATTTTAGTCAGAATATGAGATCTGAGGACTTTTTGACCCCAGATGTCATATTTAAGAGGACTGTCATGCTTTTTTCTATTACAAGGGATGTTTACGTTCCTTGTAATAGGAATAAAAGTGACACCATTTTTTTTTTTAAACAGTGTAAAAATAAAATATTGTAAAATAAATAATAAAAAAAAAAAAATTTTTAAACCCCCCCACCCCCCGTCCCGACGAGCTCACGCGCAGAAGCGAATGCATACATGTGAGGTATCGCTGCGACCGGAAGAGCGAGAGCAATAATTCTAGCCCTAGACCTCCTCTGTAGCGCAAAACATGCAACCCTTAGAATTTTTTTTAACGTCGCCTATGGAGATTTTTAAGGGTAAAAGTTTGACGCCATTCCACGAGCAGGCGCAATTTTGAAGCGTGACATGTTGGGTATGAATTTACTTGGCGTAACATTATATTTCACAATATAAAAAAAAATTGGGCTAACTTTAATGTTGTCTTATTTTTTTTATTCAAAAAAGTGATTTTTTTTTTCAAAAAAAGTGCGCTTATAAGACCGCTGCGCAAATACGGTGCAAAAAAAAAGTATTTCAATGACCGCCATTTTATTCTCTAGGGTGTTAGAAAAAAAACAATATATAATGTTTGGGGGTTCTAAGTAATTTTCTAGCAAAAAAAACCTGTTTTAAACACGTAAACACCTAAAATCCAAAACGAGGCTAGTCCTTAAGTGGTTAAAGAGAAGTGCCTATACTGTTTAAAATCCAGTAATACACTGTCTCACCCTGCTCTGCACATGCGTTGCTCAGCATTTTTAGGCACCGCAGAGCTTGTAAAGGCCAATCTGCCGACTGCCTGAAAGTCTTTTACAGCTCCCCCCCCCACCCGATCCAGTTTTCCTGAATGAAGGTCCATTTTATTGTTATCCATTGCAAGTTGTGATTAAGCCCCCGTTCACACCGGGCCGATTTGACATGTCAAATTGCATGCCTATTGCCAGCAACGGCACTGGCAGTGTGAACGAGGGCTGAGTGTTTACTGATTTATAAAGGAAAATAAAGCATTTTAAGGGCAAAACTAAATTTTAGAAAAAAGGAAAGTAAACTAAGTAGACAAGTTTATCAGCCCTGGAGCCTTAAAGAGGAGTTCCACCCAGGCAGGCATTAAAAAAAAAAAAAAAAAAATTAAAAGTCAGCAGCTACAAATACTGCAGCTGCTGACCTTTAATTGGACACTTACCTGTCCCTGGGTCCAGCGATGCGGGGGATCGAAGCCCCGCTCGTCCCCCCCTCCGCTCGTCGGCATTTCAACTGTGGGCGCCGGGCTGTGGCTTCACAGCCTGGCACCCACTGCGCATGCGCGAGCGGCGCCGCGATTGGCCGCTCAATCACCTGGGACCTGTAATGGGTCCCAGATGATTGACGGGAGGGAGAAGAGCCGAGCCCTTCCTGTGCCAGGGGGAAGTGATGTCACCAGCCCAGGCAGAGGAAGGGGCAGACTACAAGGGACCACCTAGCAACAGGCATTTAGAGGAGAGTAAAAAAAAAAAAAAAAAATATCCAAATGTTTTTTTTTTTTTTTTTTAGAATTTTTTAGATATGTTTGTTTTTTTGGGTGGAACCCCACTTTAAAGTAATATTAAAACGGAGTTCCGCTTAAAAAACAAAAATTTAAGTCAGCAACTACAAATACTGCAGCTGCTGACTTGATAATCGGACACTTACTTGTCCCAGGGTCCAGCGATGCGGGGGAACGAAGCTCCGCTAGTCTCCCCCTCCACTCGGCGGCGCTGGCATTGTAACTGGGCGCCCAGCTGTGGCGAGCCGCACGCCGTGACGGGCCGCGCAATCATCTGGGACCTGTGTGACGTGTCCCAGATAATCCCAGATAGTCCCAGATAGTCCCTCCCAGAGGGAGGGGGGGGAGAGGTGATCTCCCTTCCGGCGCCGAGGGAAGTGACGTCAGGAGCCCAGGCGCTGAAGGAGGCAGATTTCAAGGGACCACATAGCAACAGGCATAGAAAGGTAAAAAAAAAAAAAAAAAAAAATTTCTCCAAATGTTTTTTTTTTTATTTATTTCATGTACATTAATGACATTTTTTTGGGTGGAACTCCACTTTAATGGCTTTTTTTTTTTTTCAAACTGCTTTCCACCCGCACCATTGTAAAATGACGGTCGGGCAGGAATCCTATTGTTCTGGGAGGATGTCCTCCTGAGAATGGGCCACGCTCCCACGCAATCTGTCACCCACTGTGTCCACCATACACAGCTGATGACTGAACAGGCCTGCTGCTGGTGCCATGTGACCAATCACAGCAGATCACATGACAATTGTAAATAATGAATGGCTTCCTTTCATGCCATTGTGTACAATTGTGTTGCTAGCTGTGATTGGCCACAGCGATCACATGGTACAGACAGGGCCAATAAAAGCCCATTTGTACCATGTGATTAGCTGTGGCCAATCACAGCTAGTCACAACAATACTCAGTGTCTACACACGGTCATTCAGTAAAAATATGTGCTTATAGCAATGAAATTCACTGCAAGCATAGTATGTAAAAAAATAAAGAAATAAATCCTGGTCAACTCCCCATAGTGGTACTATAATAAAATGGCATTGTTCTGGTCACAGTATGAAAAAAAAAAAAAAAAAAAAAAAAACACACAGAAAAAGATAAAAAAATTGTCATTTTTTAAATAGCAAACATGTCACACTTGCCTGCTTTGTGTAATGGTTTTGCACAGATTTCACATAATTGTGAAGTGGAAGGAAAATGATAAATGGTTTTCAAATTTTTTTACAAATAAATATGTGAAAAGTGTGGCGTGCATTTGTATTCAAACCCCCTTACTCTGATACCCTTAACTAAAATCTAGTGTGCAATTTAATCTCAGTATATATACAGCTGTTCTGTGAAGCCCTCAGAGGTTTGTTAGAGAACCTTGGTGAACAAACCGCATCATGAAGGCCAAGGAACACACCTGACAGGTCAGGGATAAAGTTGTGGAGAAGTTGAAAGCAGGGTTAGGTTAGCTCTGTTCAATCCCTCATCCGAAAATGGAAAGAGAAAGAGTATGGCACAACTGCAAACCTCCCAAGACATGGCCATCCAACTAAACTGACAGGCCGGGGAAGGAGAGCATTCAGAGAAACAGCCAAGAGGCCCATGGTAACTCTGGAGGAGTTGCAGAGATCCACAGATCAAAAACATTTTTTTAAAAAGGGACAGTGTAAAAAAAAAAGTGTGTGTATGTATATCTCTTTTAAAAAAAAAAGCCCTGCCCCTGGTGGTCATGCGCAGTGGTGAACGCATACGTAGGTCACTCCCACAAATGTAAACGTTGTTCGCACCACACGTGAGGTATCGCCACGAATGTCAGAAAGAGCAATAATTCTAGAACTCCAAACAGGTAACCGGTAGAAATTTTTAAAGCGTCGCCTATGAAGTACTGTAGCTTGGCACCATTCCACGAGTGTGCGCAATTTTAAAGCATGACAGGTTAGGTATCCATTTACTTGGCGTAGCATCTTTGATATTAAAAAATAAATAAATAATTGGGTATATTTTATGTTTTGTTATTTCTTAATTCATTAAAGTGTATTTTTTCCCCAAAAAAGTTGCGTGTGAAAAAACGGTGCGCAAACACAGTGCGACAAAAAAAATTTACCACCAGCTTATTACTCTAGGGCTCCTGCTAAAGAAAAAATTAAAATTTTTTATATATATATATACATATATACATATATACACACACATACAATGTTTGGGGGTTCTAAGTAATTTTCTAGCCAAAAAATACAGATTTTTACTTGTAAACAAAGTGTCAGTAAAAGGCCTGGTATTGAAGTAGTTAAACAGAGACCACTTTGAAAGAACACTGTGTTACCACAATGCTCTAGTATTCTTGCTCTGTGCAACATAAACTCCTTCCTCCAGCTCTGGCACAGAAAAATATATGCTAAATGTGGAGGTCCAAAGGTTAATGTGATTAGTAAAAAGGCAGACTGTACAGGCAATAAGTAGCATGATGAAAGCACTCTTCAGTTCTCTCTTTAGCATTCACACCCAGGGGGACAAAGTGTACGCCAAGCCTGAATGTTTTGTTCTTAGTATCGGATAGAGAAATGACCGGTTAAAAAAAAAAAAAAAAAAAGGTCAGATTTTTACAGTTGTCTAGATCTGCAGTAGGGCTCAGTCACCACCAGTGAGTGTTCTGTAGCACTTGCCCAACGCAGGAACAAAGCAATTTGCTTTATGTCCTATGGTTCTAATTCACAGCAAAGTGCTGGTCATGGTGGACATGTTGCATTTGCACACTGCAGAACATAGAATTAAAGTTAGCATAAAAGTTAAACAAAACACAAAAAAAAAAAAAATATTGCAACACATTTGCAACAACACGCAGCTTGCGTTATGTGCACAACACCACTGTGTGTTTTGCCCGACAGCAAATTAAACTCTCCAAACATAAACCCTGGTACACACGATAAGAATATTGGACGATGGGTCGTCTGTTTTTTTTTTTTTTGCCTGCAAGTCTCATATGAAAAATGAAGAGGTTACTAAACGTATGAAAATTCTCCTATAACAAAATACAGCTTTGGAATGGATGTAATGTATTGAATTCTTTTTTTTCCGAGCATGCGTGGTCTTGGTCACACATTTTTTTCATAATAGTCAAATACCATACTAATTACAAAAAAATGTTCATTCTCTTATTGTACAAGAAAAGTTTCTGTGCTTGTCCCTTTGGATAATTTTGCATGAGCTGTCGTGATCACCTCTCGAAAAGCCTTATACCAATGATCAGATTATCATACGATCGCTCCAAAAGCTGTATTTTTCATCCGAT
The DNA here is from genome assembly GCF_042186555.1 of Aquarana catesbeiana. Classification (NCBI taxonomy): domain Eukaryota; kingdom Metazoa; phylum Chordata; class Amphibia; order Anura; family Ranidae; genus Aquarana; species Aquarana catesbeiana. The sequence continues at coordinate 608,857,233 of NC_133328.1, read as the reverse complement.
TTTCTCATGATGTGAACTAGGCATAACACTGAAAGAAATTAACCCCAGATTTTTATTTTTTTTGTCTGTGTCCCAGGTGCAGGCTCCCTGTCTGCTAAGAGGAAGTGACAAATTCTCCAACATAAACAAAATCTAGACGGGTTCCAATCATTTCCCAATCTATTACAAAAATTTGGGCACACACTTTTTTTTGGGTTCCCAGGTGGCAAAGGTTTGGGTAGGGTACGATGAGCCTTCTCCACTGCAATTGGGGGGGTAAAGGCATCCTTGCCAAACAGCTCTATCAGCCATCGCTCAACGAATGCGGTGGGGTCCCGGCCCTCCACTTTCTCTGGCAACCCCACATCACACGTCATTACGGCGGAGCCGATTTTCTATGTCGTCCGCCTTGTCATTGGCAGCTGCCACCTGTTGTGCGGCCATTCTGGCATCACGGGCAGAGGGGGGGGAGCTGGTCCTCTAGATCACAAATTCTGCCCTCAACTGCAGTCGTGCGTTCCCTTATTTTTTGCAAGTCTTAGCGGAGAAGACACCTCTTCCCACAAACCGCCAAAGCGTTCCTTTAAGTCATCCACGGATGCAGTAAATTTCTGCACGGCCTGCAGAATATCCCCATGGGTGGGTTGGGAAGAGTCAACATTACCCCCATCTTCAGGGTTTACAGTTATATCATGTATACCCCCTGGTATGTCATCCACCTCAGGAATGTCAGCACCAGCACTATGTCCTGATAAAGGGGAGATACGTAGTCCTCCACTGCAGACAGATCGAGCACAGCTGACAGTTTCTGAGTTTAGTACAGCTTGTCCCTTTCCTTCCCTAGGTGCTTGGGGGGGTTTAGGGGCTGTACTTCCACTACTCTTCAGCTTGTCCCCTCCACGAGGCGGTCGCTGCTGGGCGCCATCTTGGGAGTCAGAGGCCACCAAAACCATGGCGTCCTCTCGGTTCTTGCGGGTCATCATATGGCTGGTGAACTACGGGAGACACTGCTCAAGGCTTCCCGATGCTCTGGGTGACAAGCTATGGCGATGTGGAGCTGATCAGTGCTGGAAGGATCACAGAAGGATATCTGCAGGAGCCTCGTGAGATGCGTCCACTCACATTCTCGTGCAGGCCACATCCCCGTGGGCATACACTTTAACCACTTGCTGCCAAATCTCATACCTAGTAATCATTTGACTTCATGAAGGCATCACCCCAGTACCGTTTTTTAGAGCAGACAGTCAGTTCTCTTGTAATAGCAATTGGACTGACCCATCGGGGGACCCGAGCTACTAGCCTACACATACGCCGGCTAGTCAGAGAGCCACACAAAGTCGCGATCAGCTTTGATCGGGTCTCTGCTATGGTAACCCGGAAGCGATGACCCAACATCACTTCCTGTTGAAGTGACATTTACATTCCTTGTGACCGCAATAAAAAAAATTAAAGCAACAGTATAAAAAATATAAATTAAAGCAAATTTAAAGTGCCCCATGCTAGCACACAAAGGTTAACATACGCTTCGGTCCCCAATACACACAGCAATCGTCCCACATGAGGTATCGCCGGGAAAGTCAGATCATGGCCAGTAACTTTAGCACTAGACCACCTCTGTTCATCTAAAGTGGTGACCTGTAAAGGCTTTCAAAGCATCGCCCATTTAAGTCATTTACGTACGTTGCGCAATTTTAAAGCGACATGTTTGGCATTTATTTACTTGGCGTAACTTCATCTTTTACAAAAAAAATTGGGTTATGCTTTTTTTTTTTTTGCATTAAAATGCAAAAAGTGTATTTAAGAAACCGCTGCGCAAATACCATGTGACATAAAAAAAAAAAAAAAAAAAATTGCAAAACCCACCAATTTATTCTCTAGGTCAGTGGTTCTCAACTCCTGTCCTCAGGACCCACTAAAAGGCCAGATTTGAAGTATTACCTTGGGTAGATGCACACTAGAATACTGCAATCACTGAGCAGCTAATTATATCACCTGCGATGTATTTCAGTTATCTTGCAAACCTGGCCTGTAAGTGGTTCCTGAGAACCACTGCTCTAGGGCCTCTGCTAAAAAAAAAAAAAAAAAAAAAAAAAAACCCATCATGTTTGGGGGTTGTAGCTAATTTTCTAGCAAAAAAAAAAACTGCTTGTTACATGTACACAAAAAGTGCCAGAAAAAGCCTGGTCTTCAAGTGGTTAAAGGAAACTGGTAAGTGAAATACAAAGGCTGCCATTACTGACTCTCCTGAATAATACTAGCTGCTGCTCTGTTGTGTTGTTGCTTTGGTATTAGTAGTGCTCTAGTACAAGGAGTTTGGCATCTCTATCTCACCAGCTGCATGCTTGTTCAAGGTCTGTGACTCAAAAATCATTGAGGTTCCACTGACACTTGTGTGACTTGTCATGACATACAGTCGCATGGCAAGTCGCAGCCCATGTATTTAAAACGCAAGACGTTAAAATCTTTGCAACTTAAAAGTCACAGGGACTTTAAAAAAGGTTCCTGCACTAATTTGATGAGACTTTCATGCGACTTCAGTGCCATAGACCGCAATGTAAAAGTCTGAAAGTCACATCTTAAAGTTGCTGTAAAGGCAGAAGGTTTTATCTTAATGCATTATATGCAATGCTTCAGAGTGCCTCGGACATCAGGGACACTGCCTCCTGATTGGCTGAGACACAGCAGCAGTGCCATTTGCTCCCGCTGCTGTCAAAGTCAGTTAACCAATCATGGGGGGGGGGGGTGCTGAATAGACACACGGAGCTGCGGCTCGGCTGCCCCCATAGCAAGCTGCCGGCGAGGGACCCGAGAAGAGGATCAGGGATGCTCTGTGCAAAACCAACTGCACAGAGCAGATAAGTGTGACAGGGTTATTTTTAATTTTGTAGCCTCAACCCTGATCCCGGTATAACCGCTTCCCTGCTGCGACATATATATACTGTGGCAGGTTAGGGAAGCATTTAAGAAGCCGATGCCTGGACCCGAAGCAGATTGAAGAATCAGCTAGGGTGAGGACAGCACTGGATCCTTGGACAGGTAAGTATCCGCATATTCAAAGTCAGCAGCTACACCAGGCTTCAGTGGTGACTTTTAAGTCTGAAAGGCATGCTATAACTGCCTTACCTTGGATGTATTATATTGAAGAATTGTCTCATCTTCCACCTCTATAACTCTTGTTATCATACCCAATATGTACTTTAACTTATGGCCTGAGGATTGCTTGTCTTACTTATATGAATCCTGGCTTGTGTATGTTTTTGTAGCCATTCTAGACATTACCAGCATATACAAGATTTAGTCTGATTGCTCTCCTCTGAAATACTTCATTGGTATGTTACAACTCTTGTTTATGCGTTTTGTACCATCTCAAAAAAAAAAAAAAAATCAACAAAAACAGATTAAACATAAAAGTCAGCAGCTAGTGTATTTTTTGTTTGTTGCTGACTATTTTGGTGTTTTTATTTTTATTTTTTACAAATTAACCTTTAAATACTTGTGCAAATGCTCGGTATCAGTGCAACCCTAATCTATACGCAAGTATTTTGCCAATTGTTACACAGGGACTTTACGCCGTCACCGAACGGTGTAGGCTGGGTCGGTGATGACACAAGGGGGCAGTGCCCTTAGCCATTTAAGGAACTAGATGGTGGAGCAGGCTGACTGATCATGACCGACGATGGACCTACACCAGGGGACATTATTAAAAAAAACAAAGGAATTGTCAAAAAAAGGTTTATACATTATTTTTAGGTGAATGAGCAGGGGTACAATGCCCCATACGCATTTAGATAGTGTGGGGGGGGGGGGGACTGGGATCTGGGGGCCCCAATAACCCGAAAAGGGCCTGGTATGGGTTGGGGGCCCCCATGCTGTTTTTTTTTCACACATTCAGCTGTCAGTAGGGGAACCCCTCTGACAGCTGATGAATCATATATTATGGACGTGGCGGCCAGCTTCCCGGCCCGCTTCTTAACAAGCAGCTAACGTTAAAGAGACGCCGGCTCCAAACATTTTAATCTGTACCGCAGCTGGACTGCTGGACAGCTGCTTTGGAAATTCGCAGTGAAAACTGAGTGTAAACCTAGTCTTAAAGTAGAACTAAAGACACAACTTTAATCCCCATAGATAAAGTAGGGAAATGATTAAAACTTATCAGGTCGCCCCCCCCCCCCCCCCCATCACTTTCAGCTCAGTAGAGAAAACAAAGTGAGGGCATTCCCTTCACCAGAACAGATGCCCCCATTGGTAACTTTTCCCCCTCTTCCTGTTCTCGTGATAACTGTCAAATGCTTGACTTCCTTCTCACATTTTAGTCCCAGTGACAATTCTGAATCTCCCTAAAATGGTAGTAAAAGGTTCTTCTTTTATAACTACTGGTAAACCTATAATAAGGCTTACCTGTAGGCAGTGTTAATTTTAGTCTTAGGACTAAAATGGCATTTTAGTTTTAGTCCCATTTTAGTCTTCTGCAATTGTTTTAGTTTTAGTCGTATTTAGTCGACTAAAATGTCCTAGCAGCACTGGTGATGTCACTGACGCATGCATTGCTCTCTCAATGGACAGCGTGCCATCCATAGAGAGCTGTGCCACAGAAGTGACCTCATCGCCGCTTGGCCAGTCAAATGCCTGCAGCCCATGAACCAGTAAGGAAGACTGGGTGAAGACTGAAGCCCCGCGGGAAACTGACAGCGCTCTAGAGGGCTTTGTTTTCAGATAAGTCTCTCATAATGCGCCAATATGCGTTCCTTTTAACTTGCAGGGAGAATATTTTTATGGCTTTTTTGTGGTTTACTATCGCTTTTAGGCTTAATGTACACGGGACATTTTTACAACCTCTCCTGAACCATTTCACGTGACAGATAGTAACCCACGTTTAAAACTTCAGTTTTTTTTTTTCCCCAAAATAGCCAAAAATGAAAAACGCCTGTAAACAACCACATACACCAAAGATGCCCAAAAGTCTGAAAAACTTTCACACTTGTGCGACCTGAAAGCAGCACAATTTTCATTTGACTTGAAGCAATGCCTGCGTAATCTTTAGGTCTATGGACCTCAAGTCAAAGACGGTCCACAGTAGTGCAGCACAGATATGAACGGTACTCATTGGAAATCATGGGGTACGACTTGTTGTGCGACTTGGGACTGCAAAGTCGAATAAGTGTGAAAGGGGCCTTAGCCTCATATCAGAGAGCTCTGCCCACAAATCTTATTTGTTTGTGAACTGTGTGCTTACCTTGTAATACATTTATATATACTGAGGGGAATTATATTGCTCTCATCAAGTAGTTTAAGGTGGATGTCAGGAGGGGACCCAATGAATTGGAATATTCAGTGAAATATACTGATCTCTATACAGAATTGGTACACAGCACAGTGCTGGAAGGACCCCCTGAAATGCATTACACTGTGACAAGGACGTCTATACAGGATCTTTGTACCCAACAGAGGGAGGCGATGAGGCACAGGACAGTGATTGGAGATATTTCCCCCCTCCCTTTATTGGACAAAAATATATATATATATGAGCTGCACGATTCTGGCTAAAATGAGAATCACGATTTTTTGCTTAGAATAAAAAGATCACGATTCTCGCGACGTAAAATCTTTCACATTATACAAGAAAAAAAATGGGCTAACTTTACTGGTTAGTTTTTTTTGTTTTTTTTTAATTCGTTAAAGTAATTCTTTCCAAAAAATTTTCATTTGAAAGACCGCTGCGCAAATACAGTGTGACATAAAATATTGCAACAACCACCATTTTATTCTGTAGGGTGTCTACTAAAAATATATACACATACATTATATATATATATATTTGGGGGTCCTAAGTAAATTTTCTAGCAAAAACATAATGATTTTAACTTGAAACCAACGAATGTCAGAAAAAGGTTTAGTGTTTAAGTGGTTAAACTTTTTTCACTTACACACAAAAGCTTTTCCATTGACAAAATGTTTATACTTAAGTTCAACTGATAAAGAATGTTTTGATTCTTGGCAGACTGTTCTTCTCTTCCTTTCTTTTGATGGCTGTGGCTTCAGAAGAGCAGAGAGAATTCTTTGCATGGAAAGAATTGTGAAACACTTTAGTCAAGATCGCAATATATTATTCTGGGCCTGCATGAGTGCTGCCGCCACTGGGGAGCTACAGTTCATTGAGGGAACCATGAATGCCAACATGTACTGTGACATACTGAAGCAGAGCATGAGCTCTTCCCTTTGGAGACTGGGCCGCAGGGCAGCATTCCAACATGATAACGACCCCAAACACACCTCCAAGATGACCACTGCCTTGCTAAAGAAGCTGAGGGTAAAGGTGATGGACTGGCCAAGCATGTCTCCAGACCTAAACCCTATTGAACATCTGTGGGACATCCCCAAACAGAAGGTGGAGGAGCGCAAGGTCTCTAACATCCACCAGCTCTGTGATGTCGTCATGGAGGAGTGGAAGAGGACTCCAGTGACAACCTGTGAAGCTCTGGTGAACTCCATGCCCAAGAGGGTTAAAGGAGGTGCTGGAAAATAATGGTGGCCACACAAAATATTGACACTTTTGACCCAATTTGGACATTTTCACTTAGGGGTGTACTGACTTTTGTTGCCAGCGGTTTAGACATTAATGGCTGTGTGTTGAGTTATTTTGAGGGGACAGCAAATTTACACTGTTATACAAGCTGTACACTCACTACTTTACATTGTAGCAAAGTGTCATTTCTTCAGTGTTGTCACATGAAAAGATAGAAGAAAATTATTCGCAAAAATGTGAGGGGTGTACTCGCTTATGTGAGATACTGTGTGTATATATATATATATATATATACACACACACACACACATACACACACACACACACATACACACACATACACACACACACACACACATAGACACCATAGACTATCAGGCAGTGTGAGGAATATGTAGTACAGCACAGGGATGGTGGCCCCGCTCTGTATGGGGCCACGTTACACAATGATCAGTGTACAGGAATGGGGCCCCTGTGTATTGGGATGTATAGTGACGATGATATGGAATGTATACTGTGAGGAGGATCTAGTACAGCACAGTTATATATCGGACCCCCAGTTTCAGGAACTACAGTCATAGGGACCCCTGCTAATTGAATCTGCAGTCCTGGGGACCCCCATTAATGGGATTTACACTGATGGGGAATCCTGATATTGGAATGTATTGTCATGGGGGACCCCAGTAATGTATTCTTAAGACATAGTATCAGGATGTGCAGTGGGGGGACCCCTGGTATTGGGATATACAAAGATAGGGGACCCCTGTACTGTGATCTTCAGACATGGGGGACCCCTGTATCAGGTTCTGTAATCCTGGGAACCCCAGTATTAATATACACAGTGAGATATGATATACAGTGAGGGAGGGGGGGGGGGTTGATATACACAGTGACAGCCTTGTATACAGGATATATATATAATATACACACATCTCCTCCAGCAGTGTACGTAGCACAGCACACAGGGTGTATCTCTTACCCAGCAATGTGAGGAGGAGCTGGGCCAGCACGGCCAGGTACCCGGCAGAGGCGTCATGGGCCGAGTTTAATATGGCGTCAATGATGAAGACAGGAGGGACCCGCAGGGCCACATCCAGCACGGCCCGCACCCGCTGAGGGGCCGCCATGGGGGTCTCCGGGGTGAGGTGAGGGAACCCCCCGTCTTCCCCGGGGCTACTGTCCTCCGGTGTCCTCCTCCGCCCGCACCGAGTCCATGTCCGCCAACCGCACCTGCTGCGGCCAGGAACTCCGTCACCGCCCGCCCGATACCTCCTCTGACATCACCGGCATGGCGGACCGGAGACCCCTCCCACTGCGCATGCCTACAGGATTTCCCATCTTTTTTTTTTTTTTTCCTTCACTGAGCTTTATTGTGCTATTAACAACCTCCTAATGGTAGAGCATAGTCATAGCGGGTAAGAAGAGAACTGGGCGGAAGGTAACAGCTCCCCCTGCAGGCTGGATAGGACAGTACACACACATGAGATATTAGTGGTGTAGAGTGTAATCTGAAAGTCCAGCTAAACGACTATTAAAGAAAGCAAATTAATTGCCTGCTCTAAGGGTACTATTAGTCTCCATTGTGAAAGAAGTCTGTCTCCAGAAAAACGGCATCCTTGGAATAACCCCCTGCACATCATGGGTTACTCACTCCTGACCCCTGCAATTTCTACGTTACTCACTCCTGACCCCTGCAATTTCTACCTTACTCACTCCTGACCCCTGCAATTTCTACCTTACTCACTCCTGACCCCTGCAATTTGTGCTTTACTCACTCCTGACACCTGCAATGTGTGCTTTACTCACTCCTGACCCCTGCAATTTCTACCTTACTCACTCCTGACCCCTGCAATTTCTACGTTACTCATTCCTGACCCCTGCAATCTGTGCTTTACTCACTCCTGACCCCTGCAATTTGTGCGTTACTCATTCCTGACCCCTGCAATTTGTACGTTACTCACTCCTGACCCCTGCAATTTGTGCGTTACTCATTCCTGACCCCTGCAATTTGTGCGTTACTCATTCCTGACCCCTGCAATTTGTGCTTTACTCACTCCTGACCCCTGCAATTTGTGCGTTACTCACTCCTGACCCCTGCAACCCCTGCAATCTGTGCCTTACTTACTCCTGACCCCTGCAATCTGTGCTTTACTCACTCCTAACCCCTGCAATTTGTGCGTTACTCACTCCTGACCCCTGCAATTTGTGCGTTACTCACTCCTGACCCCTGCAATGTGTGCATTACTCACTCCTGACCCCTGCAATCTGTGCTTTACTCACTCCTGACCCCTGCAATTTGTGTGTTACTCACTCCTAACCCCTGAAATTTCTGTGTTACTCACTCCTGACCCCTGAAATTTGTGCATTACGCACTCCTGACCCCAGAAATTTGTGTTTTACTCACTCCTGACCCCTGCAATTTGTGCATTACTCACTCCTGACCCCTGCAATCTGTGCTTTACTCACTCCTGACCCCTGCAATTTGTGCGTTACTCACTCCTGACCCCTGCAATTTGTGCGTTACTCACTCCTGACCCCTGCAATTTGTGCATTACTCACTCCTGACCCCTGCAATCTGTGCTTTACTCACTCCTGACCCCTGCAATTTGTGCATTACTCACTCCTAACCCCTGAAATGTGTGCAATACTCACTCCTGACCCCTGAAATTTGTGCATTACGCACTCCTGACCCCTGCAATATGTGTGTTGCTCACTCCTGACCCCTGCAATCTGTGCTTTACTCACTCCTGACCCCTGCAATTTGTGCATTACTCACTCCTAACCCCTGAAATGTGTGCAATACTCACTCCTGACCCCTGAAATTTGTGCATTACGCACTCCTGACCCCTGCAATATGTGTGTTGCTCACTCCTGACCCCTGCAATCTGTGCATTACTCACTTCTGACCTCAGCACATCACACATTACTTACTCCTGACCTCTGCACGTCACATGGTTCTTAGTCCTGACCTGTGCGCGTCACATGTTAATTACTCCTGACCCCTGGACGTCACAAATTACTTAATCCTGAACCCTACATGTCACACGTTACTTACAGTGCATCCAGAAAGTATTCACAGCACTTCACTTTTTCCACATTTTGTTATGTTACAGCCTTATTCCAACAAGGATTAAATTCATTATTTTCCTCAAAATTCTACAAACAATACCCCATAATGACAACGTGAAAGAAGTTTGTTTGAAATCTTTGCAAATTTATTAAAGATAAAAAACGAAAAAAATCACATGTTCAAAAGTATTCACAGCCTTTGCCTTGATGCTCAAAATTAAGCTCAGGTGCCTCCTGTTTCCACTGATCATCCTTGAGATATTTCTACAACTTGATTGGAGTCCACCTGTGGTAAATTCAGTTGATTGAACATGATTTGGAAAGGCACACACCTGTCTATATAAGGTCCCACAGTTGACAGTGCCTGTCAGAGCACAAACCAAGCCATGAAATCCAAGGAATTGTCTGTAGACCTCCGAGACAGGATTTTATTGAGGCACAGATCTGGGGAAGGGTACAGAAAAATGTCTTCAGCATTAAGAGGTCCCAATGAGCACAGCGGCCTCCATCATCCGTAAATGGAAGAAGTTTGGATCCACCGGGACTCTTCCTAGAGTGGGCTGCCTGGCCAAACCGAGTGATCGGGGGAGAAGGTCCTTAGTCATGGAGGTGACCAATAATGCGATGGTCACTTTGACAGAGCTGCAGCAATTTCTCTGTGGAGAGGGGAGAACCTTCCAGAAGAACAACCATCTCTTCAGCACTCCACCAATCAGGTCTGTATGGTAGAGTGGTATGGTAGAGTTCCAGATGGAAGCCACTCTTCAGTAAAAGGCACATGACAGCCTGCCTGGAGTTTGCCAAAAGGCACCTGAAGGACTCTCAGACCACTGAGAAACAACATTTTGTGGTCTGATGAAACAAAGATTGAACTTATTGGCCTGAATGGCAAGCGTCATGTCTTTAGGAAACCAGGCACTGCTCATCACCTGGCCAATACCACCCCCACAGTGAAGCATGGTGGTGACAGCATCATGCTGTGGGGATGTTTTTCAGTGGCAGGAACTGGGAGAATAGTCAGGATCGAGGGAAAGATGAATGCAGCAATGTACAGAGACATCCTTGATGAAAACCTGCTCCAGAGGGCTCTGGTCCTCAGACTGGGGCGAAGGTACCTCTTCCAACAGGACAACGACCCTAAGCACCCAGCCAAGATAACAAAGGAGTGGCTACGGGACAACTCTGTGAATGTCCCTGAGTGGCCCAGCCAGAGCCCAGACTTGAACCTGATTAAACATCTCTGGAGAGATCTGAAAATGGCTGTGCACCGACGCTCCCCATCCAACCTGATGGAGCCTGAGAGGTCCTGCAAAGAAGAATGGGAGAAACTGCCCAAAAATAGGTGTACCAAGCTTGTAGCATCATACTCAAAAAGACTTGAGGCTATAACTGGTGCCAAAGGTCACCAGTTACCTTAAACTATATAAGGTGTGCAGTACACCACCTATTCCACACCACGTCATTCTATGCACTGTGCTGTATTATGTAATAGTCCACGCCACCTCAATATATATAACGTGTGTTGTACACCACCCGGTTTCACACCACCTCATTCTTTGTGCTGTGCTGTACATTCCTTATTCCACACTGCCTCGCTTTGTATTCTGTGCTGTAAAATACCTATTGCACACTGCTTTATTTTTTACATTGTGCTTTACACTCTCAATTCCATACTGCCTTATTCTGCATTCTGTGCTGTATGACCCCTATTCCACACCTTCTCATTATATATATGCAGGTCTGAAGGGCCAGACTGGCCGACCAGGATAGCGGGAAATTTCCTGGTAGGCGGCCAGTCCTGGGCCCGCTTTGAGCTGTGGCTGCAACCAGGGCAACTCACCCAGGCACCACTAGCTGAGGCAGATAGAGGGCATCCAGGGAAGGCCCTACCATGGGTCCCGCTGTGCAGGGGCGGCCGTGGCCCATATGTGGGGCTGCCTAAGAGGTGGATGGGGGGGTTGAGGCCCCTGGCGTTCTGTCAGATTAGCAAACCCATCAAATCAACAAACAAAAGTGATGTTCCATCAGCTGTGCATGCGTTCCACCTCTACCAGATTTGCTAATCTCACAGAACACCTGCAGCCAGAAGGCGACAGTAAACATCTTATTACACCCAGCTTCGTCTTGAATCTCAGCGTAATTTTAGCAATAAAGTGAGCATATGTAAATAAATATAGTATATTGACATCTGTGATGCTGTTAGGATGTTACAGTTTGAAAGAAGCAGGACGTCAGCAGTAGGAAGGTGGCGGAGGCCATGTTGGTACACCCCGCACTGCTTAGCGCTAAACCTGTAAGCTTTCAAAATTAAACATCCAAACAGCATCACAGATGTCAATGTACTATATTTATTTATATACACTCACTTTATTGCTAAAATTACTCTGAAATTCAAGACATAGCTGGGTGTAGTAAGATGTCTGCCGACGTCTTCTGCCTGCAGGTGTTCTGTCAGATCAGTAAACCTGGTAGAGGTGGAACACATGCACAGCTGATGGAATGCCACTTCCGTTCGCTGATCTGACGGGTTTGAATTAATTACCTGGTGGCCTCTGTCATGTGGAGTCCCGCCTCCTGGCCTGGCTCCTATGACAGACAGCACACTGGTCCAATGCCGGGACAAAAGGAGCCGGTCCAGGAGGCGGGACTGCAAATGACAGCAGCCGCCAGGAAATTATGCTGTGTCACAGCAGGAGATCCCCGCATGTGTGATCGGCGGCTCTCCTCTCTCTAATTCCCATGCACTGATCAGGCTGCATTGATGGGCACTGATGAGGCTACATTGATGGACACTGATGAGGCTGAGCTGATGGGACTGATGAGGCTGCATTGATGGGCACTGGTGAGGCTGCATTGATGGGCAGTGATGAGGCTGAGCTGATGGGCACTGGTGAGGCTGCATTGATGGGAACTGATCAGGCTGCATTGATGGGCAGTGATGAGGCTGAGCTGATGGGCACTGATGAGGCTGCATTGATAAGCACTGGTGAGTCTGCATTGGTGGGCACTGATCAAGCTGCATTGATGGGCACTGGTGAGGCTGCATTGATGGGCACTGATCAAGCTGCATTGATGGACACTGATCAGGCTGCATTGATGGGCACTGATTGGGCTGCATTGATGGACACTAATCAGACTGCATTGATGGGCACTGGTGAGGCTGCATTGATGGACACTGATAAGGCTGCATTGATGGACACTAGTGAGGCTGCAGAGGCGGCTCTAGGCTTTGTGAGGCCTTAGGCAAATCTGAGACATGAGGCCCCACTCACATCCATAATTGGAAAAATAATTCAAGCGATAAAAATTAGCTGTATAAATTGCATATTTTAAGAGTTTTAAATTCTATGAACTATGAATTCACCGTCTATAGAATTCTCTCTAACCAATTCTTCTTTAATCAAATATATATATATTACATATATATCATATATTACACGCATATTTCTCCATTTACATGAAGTTCAAGTTAATATAACCCAGCCAGCACAGAGTTACCTCATATATCAGAATGTCATAAACAATGTATTGACACCCACAGCGGTTCGCAGAAGGCAGTGCAAAATAGGCAAATTAGGCGGCCGCGAGGCCCCTGTGGGGGCGAGGCCTAAGGCGACCGCCTAATTTGCCTAATTAGAGAGCCGCCTCTGTGAGGCTGCACTGATGGGCACTGATGAGGCTGCATTGATAGGGGCTCTTTCTAACATAGACCTCTGTTAGAGAGACAGCCCTTTACGATCCATTAGACCCTATTGTAGTCTCTAATGGAGCCTGGTGGGAGCTCTTTCTAACAGACTCTCTAACAAAGGCCTCTCTGTATCCATTGAAGAGACCCCCCTCCAGGTCCCATTAGAGTATTCTGCTTCTCTTCCTGTATTTTCGTGGGAGGATCCCAGAGTAATGAAGACTCCTTAGGGGGAGAAATATTTCTTCTGTACCCAGGCATCTGTGACCCTGAGATCTGCCCTGGCTGCGACCGTCCGGCCCCAGTGTTGCCAACGGCCCGTTAATTTATGTAAATGCTGTTATGGGGAGCGGCACCCGTAAAAATATTGCTGCGGGCCGACATGTCAACTGCGCTGGGCGGCGCCATTTTTAAATGTAAGGCACTTGTCTCAGTCTCAGCGGTGGCGCGCACCTCTCCGCATCATGGCTGGGTAAGACCAGACTCCTCCACAGTCTCTGACCACCTCCTGTTACTCTCCTGTACCATGTCTGCCCAGCCTATTACCACCTCCTGTACCATGTCTGCATAGCCTATGACCACCTCCTGTACCATGTCCACACAGCCTATGACCACCCCCTGTACCATGAACGCACAGCCTATGACCAGCTCTTGTACCATGTCTACAAAGCCTATGATATCTCCTGTACCATGTCCACACAGCCTATGAGCACCTTCTGTATTAGGGATTAGGAATGAGTAACACACAGAGGACAGGGGTCATTAGTGTGTAATACACAGAGCACAGGGTTTAGAAGTGAGTAACACACAGAGGACAGGGATCAGGAGTGCATAATGCATACAGCACAGGGTTTAGGATTGAGTAACACACAGAGGGCAGGGTTCATTACTGTGTAATACACAGAGCACAGGGTTTAGGAGTGAGTAACACACAGAGGGCAGGGATCAGGAGTGCATAATGCATAGAGAACAGGGTTTAGGATTGAGTAACACACAGAGGACAGGGGTCATTAGTGTGTAATACACAGAGCACAGGGATTAGAAATGAGTAACACACAGAGAACAGGGGTCAGGAGTGCATAATGCATAGAGCACAGGGATTAGGAGTGAGTAACACACAGAGGGCAGGGGTCATTAGTGTGTAATACACAGAGCACAGGGATTAGGAATGAGTAACACACAGAGGACAGGGGTCATTAGTGTGTAATACACAGAGCACAGGGATTAGGAATGAGTAACACACAGAGGACAGGGGTCATTAGTGTGTAATACACAGAGCACAGGGTTTAGGGGTGAGTAACACACAGAGGACAGGGATCAGGAGTGCATAATGCATAGAGCACAGGATTTTGGATTGAGTAAAACACAGAGGGCAGGGGTCATTAGTGTGTAATAGACAGAGCACAGGGTTTAGGTGTGAGTAACACACAGAGGGCAGGGGTCATTAGTGTGTAATACACATAGCACAGGGTTTAGGAGTGAGTAACACACAGAGGACAGGGATCAGGAGTGCATAATACACAGAGCACAGGGTTTAGGAATGAGTAACACACAGAAGACAGGGGTCATTAGTGTGTAATACACAGAGCACAGGGATTAGGAATGAGTAACACACAGAGGACAGGGGTCATTAGTGTGTAATACACAGAGCACAGGGATTAGGAATGAGTAACACACAGAGGACCGGGGTCATTAGTGTGTAATACACAGAGCACAGGGATTAGGAATGAGTAACACACAGAGGACGGGGGTCATTAGTGTGTAATACACAGAGCACAGGGATTAGGAATGAGTAAACCACAGATGGCAGGGGTCATGAGTGTGTAATACACAGAGCACAGGGATTAGGAATGAGTAACACACAGAGGACAGGGGTCATTAGTGTGTAATACACAGAGCACAGGGTTTAGGAGTGAGTAACACACAGAGGACAGGGATCAGGAGTGCATAATGCATAGTGCACAGGGTTTAGGATTGAGTAACACACAGAGGGCAGGGGTCATTAGTGTGTAATACACAGAGCACAGGGTTTAGGAATGAGTAACACACAGAGGACAGGGATCAGGAGTGCATAATGCATAGAGCACAGGGTTTAGGATTGAGTAACACACAGAGGACAGGGATCAGGAGTGCATAATGCATAGAGCACAGGATTTAGGATTGAGTAAAACACAGAGGGCAGGGGTCATTAGTGTGTAATAGACAGAGCACAGGGTTTAGGATTGAGTAACACACAGAGGGCAGGGGTCATTAGTGTGTATTAGACAGAGCACAGGGATTAGGAGTGAGTAACACACAGAGGGCAGGGGTCATTAGTGTGTAATAGACAGAGCACAGGGATTAGGAGTGAGTAACACACAGAGGGCAGGGGTCATTAGTGTGTAATACACAGAGCACAGGGATTAGGAATGAGTAACACACAGAGGACAGGGGTCATTAGTGTGTAATACACAGAGCACAGGGTTTAGGGGTGAGTAACACACAGAGGACAGGGATCAGGAGTGCATAATGCATAGAGCACAGGATTTAGGATTGAGTAAAACACAGAGGGCAGGGGTCATTAGTGTGTAATAGACAGAGCACAGGGTTTAGGTGTGAGTAACACACAGAGGGCAGGGGTCATTAGTGTGTAATACACAGAGCACAGGGTTTAGGAGTGAGTAACACACAGAGGACAGGGATCAGGAGTGCATAATACACAGAGCACAGGGTTTAGGAATGAGTAACACACAGAAGACAGGGGTCATTAGTGTGTAATACACAGAGCACAGGGATTAGGAATGAGTAACACACAGAGGACAGGGGTCATTAGTGTGTAATACACAGAGCACAGGGATTAGGAATGAGTAACACACAGAGGACCGGGGTCATTAGTGTGTAATACACAGAGCACAGGAATTAGGAATGAGTAACACACAGAGGACGGGGGTCATTAGTGTGTAATACACAGAGCACAGGGATTAGGAATGAGTAAACCACAGATGGCAGGGGTCATGAGTGTGTAATACACAGAGCACAGGGATTAGGAATGAGTAACACACAGAGGACAGGGGTCATTAGTGTGTAATACACAGAGCACAGGGTTTAGGAGTGAGTAACACACAGAGGACAGGGATCAGGAGTGCATAATGCATAGTGCACAGGGTTTAGGATTGAGTAACACACAGAGGGCAGGGGTCATTAGTGTGTAATACACAGAGCACAGGGTTTAGGAATGAGTAACACACAGAGGACAGGGATCAGGAGTGCATAATGCATAGAGCACAGGGTTTAGGATTGAGTAACACACAGAGGACAGGGATCAGGAGTGCATAATGCATAGAGCACAGGATTTAGGATCGAGTAAAACACAGAGGGCAGGGGTCATTAGTGTTTAATAGACAGAGCACAGGGTTTAGGATTGAGTAACACACAGAGGGCAGGGGTCATTAGTGTGTATTAGACAGAGCACAGGGATTAGGAGTGAGTAACACACAGAGGGCAGGGGTCATTAGTGTGTAATAGACAGAGCACAGGGATTAGGAGTGAGTAACACACAGAGGGCAGGGGTCATTAGTGTGTAATACACAGAGCACAGGGATTAGGAATGAGTAACACACAGAGGACAGGGGTCATTAGTGTGTAATACACAGAGCACAGGGTTTAGGGGTGAGTAACACACAGAGGACAGGGATCAGGAGTGCATAATGCATAGAGCACAGGATTTAGGATTGAGTAAAACACAGAGGGCAGGGGTCATTAGTGTGTAATAGACAGAGCACAGGGTTTAGGTGTGAGTAACACACAGAGGGCAGGGGTCATTAGTGTGTAATACACAGAGCACAGGGTTTAGGAGTGAGTAACACACAGAGGACAGGGATCAGGAGTGCATAATACACAGAGCACAGGGTTTAGGAATGAGTAACACACAGAAGACAGGGGTCATTAGTGTGTAATACACAGAGCACAGGGATTAGGAATGAGTAACACACAGAGGACAGGGGTCATTAGTGTGTAATACACAGAGCACAGGGATTAGGAATGAGTAACACACAGAGGACCGGGGTCATTAGTGTGTAATACACAGAGCACAGGAATTAGGAATGAGTAACACACAGAGGACGGGGGTCATTAGTGTGTAATACACAGAGCACAGGGATTAGGAATGAGTAAACCACAGATGGCAGGGGTCATGAGTGTGTAATACACAGAGCACAGGGATTAGGAATGAGTAACACACAGAGGACAGGGGTCATTAGTGTGTAATACACAGAGCACAGGGTTTAGGAGTGAGTAACACACAGAGGACAGGGATCAGGAGTGCATAATGCATAGTGCACAGGGTTTGGGATTGAGTAACACACAGAGGGCAGGGGTCATTAGTGTGTAATACGCAGAGCACAGGGTTTAGGAATGAGTAACACACAGAGGACAGGGATCAGGAGTGCATAATGCATAGAGCACAGGATTTAGGATTGAGTAAAACACAGAGGGCAGGGGTCATTAGTGTGTAATAGACAGAGCACAGGGTTTAGGATTGAGTAACACACAGAGGGCAGGGGTCATTAGTGTTTAATAGACAGAGCACAGGGATTAGGAGTGAGTAACACACAGAGGGCAGGGGTCATTAGTGTGTAATAGACAGAGCACAGGGATTAGGAGTGAGTAACACACAGAGGGCAGGGGTCATTAGTGTGTAATACACAGAGCACAGGGTTTAGGAGTGAGTAACACACAGAGGACAGGGATCAGGAGTGCATAATGCATAGAGCACAGAGTTTAGGATTGAGTAACACACAGAGGACAGGGGTCATTAGTGTGTAATACACAGAGCACAGGGTTTAGGAGTGAGTGACACACAGAGGGCAGGGGTCATGAGTGTAAAATGCAAAGAGCACAGGGGACAGATGTGTGTAATGCACAGAGAACAGGGGTCAGGAGTATAAAATGCAAATGGCACATATCTCCCCCCATCCCAGTACAAATTGCCACCTTCCCTCCCCGAGGGAGGTTGATGTGTTGCGACCAAAGTACCGAACATGGATGTATTGGGACCCAAGGCGAGATATTTGAGGGACATGCCCACGGTGCCCGGCACTAGAGACGCCCATGGCTAATGGTCAGTAGAAAACTTTGCAACAGAGTCACAAAATCTGTTCCAGTGACTGGCCTGCTGTGCATAATTGGTTGTGTATATATTTTTTTTGTATATAGGTCACCAGAACGGCAAAGGAAGATGATGACAGTCCCAAGGCACAAGCCATAAATGGCTAACACTTTGAAAGCCTCCTTTGTTGCTAGGCAGCTGCCAAAAGGATTGGATCTTCTGGCAGGATCAGCAAATAAAAAACTATGTTACAGAGGGGACTATTGACTGACTATGGCATATGTGTCATTTTTTATTTTATTTTGCCCATCGTTTCACTTTAACATTTATTTATGTTGAAGCAAAAACTTGTATATGGCAGGGATGCACATCCTCAGCAAACTTCACGGAACGGTTGGATGATTTTTGATGCAATGCACCTGCTACTGTATACATATTTTACAAACATTTAAACCCTGGACCCGGCCCTGAAGATTAAAGGCTGAGCCCAACTGTTGCAAAAAGCAGGTTTACTTCGATAAAACAGAGAAATATGTTAATTGAAGTCTTTCCAAAGCAGAAATAAATCCAGGGAGTTCACAGAGACAGAAAGTAGACACGAAGACAATAAAAAGAAAGTTTTCAGTTCATTTCATTGCACTGTGCAGACCATAACCACACAAATCAGGTTAGCAGTGACATCTCAGCGGGGATAATGAGATCACCTCAGTCTGGTCAGTTCTGCCTCCACTTCATCATCCTGACACCCACGCCTCACTCTTGCTTTAATGTGTTTTATGGCTTCTCTTTTTTTTTATAAATTAGTAATATGTCCATTTAATGATAATTAAAGCATTAACCTACCATTGTTCTCATGTAACAGACCATGGAGGGAGTAATCTGGAGCAGCTGTGCGTAGTAACCAATCAGCTTCTGTCTTCAGCTTGTTCAGTTAAGCTTTGAAAATGAAAGGTAGAAGCGAATTGGCTGCTAGACACAGCTGCTCCAGATTCTGACTGCTCCAGTCTTAGTAAATACCCCTTTATGTTGGAAACAGTCACATTTTAAAGAGGAACTTTAGTTCCCATTAGCTGTGGCCCCATCCTGCTGCTGTCTCTGTTAGTCTGGCATGTGCGCAGATGTGCTGCAGCCTTCGGGTCCCGACAGGGCCCTGTGACACATCTGTCCTTGTGCACTTGACTAGTGTTGGGACTTCCATACCAGCTCTTTCCGAATGCATGTGCAGGTGTGCTCTGCGGCTACCTGAACCCCCTCGGCACATCTCCGCATGCACAGACTCGGGAGGGGCTTGCCGAAAATCATTCTTACGTAGGCGAGAGAGAGACCGAAGAGAGACCGAAGTACTGATTTGCAGCACAAAAATACATAAGGGTTTTTTTTCAATCAAGTCGTTTTTATTAGATTTTTTCATTGTACAACAAAAATACACAAAACATTTTCCACAGATAACCTCACCCTAGTACACACACAAAAAAAAAACCAATACAACTTATTTCCATATTTGCGCTCACCAGTCTACGCTTCAATCTCTACTCAAAACCCCCCATCACATAATTACACCTTAATGGAGGATAAATAATTATTCCCCTTTTATGTCATTATTGGTTTTCCTCAGTATTGTTATTTTACTCAGCTGATTGTTCAGATAAGTTGGAAACTAGCCACCAATGCCAAATTTTCACAAGTTTCTTAGGGCTCCTCCTATGTTTATATGTTAGTTCCTCTCTTCTTTTATTAAGATTAATCACATTAATCTATTGATCTCTTGTAGGCGGGTGTTTTGATATCCATTTTAGTAATATAAGTTTACGAGCCATATAAATAGTTCTCACCCACATCACATGCCTTTCAGCTGGGAGGGTGTCTTCCGGTATAATCCCTAGCAGTGCTATTTTTGGGTCACAATGCATCTGTGTAGAACTTAAAGAATTTAGAGTATCAAATACACATTCCCAGTAGCGATGCAGTTTGGGGCATCACCACAACATATATATAAGTGTACCTGTATCAGTAGTGCACCTTGGACAGTTTGATGTAGCTGCTTTACCCCAAGAGTACAGCTTTAAAGGAGTATAATGGACTCTATGTATAATAAATAGCTGAGTTAGGTACTGTGAGGAGGATAAGGATACCTCAAATAAATTTTTCAAAGCTTGCTCCCACTCCTCGTCACTAAGTGTCTCTAAGTCTCCACATCACCGCCCAAAGCTACCCTCTTGTAGAATAGTTCTAGCTGTCATTTGTAAAGAAGAAGATATACTCCCTATAAGTCCCTTTTTAGAGCGTTTTACAGTTACTGCCAAAGTTAAAATTAATGAAGGATTATATTTTAATGAAAAGGTCCTTGCTTCACTCTTCAAAGCATGCCATAGTTGTAAGCATTGAAAAAATTATTTATTAGGCAAATGATATCTCTCTACCAGTTTATCAAATAATTGCAAGACCTCATTGTTAATAGTTGACAAAGAAGCAGAATGTCAGCCTTCTTCCATAAATCAAAATTTTCAAGCCTCGCAACCTCAGGCAATTGCAGATTATTCCACATGGGCATGTATTGAGTATATCCCTCATATTGGGTATCTTGTTGAATAGTAGTCCAAATGTATGTATTAAATTAAATGTAGGATAACTACCCTTACTATAGAAATAATAAGCTAATATTATTTGCACCGGTGGATCTATCGGCAGTTGAGAGAATATAATTTGCTGTATGGGATCCTCATAATCTATAACATTCCATCCATTTAATTGCTGAAGTTGGGATGCCAGGAAATACAATCTGGCATTCGGTACAGCCAAGCCTCCTTCATCTTTGGGCAACTGCAAAATTTCCAATCTAATCCGGGTGGTGTTTATATCTCCAAATAAGTTCTCTAAACAGGATATCTATCTTTTAAAAATTTATGGGGAAGCCGCACAAGACAGTTATGTAACAAATATAGTAATTGTGTCATCCATATCATCTTTATCAAATTAGCTATACCTATTATCGGTAAAGGCAATTTACTCCAGATTTTCCCCACTTGCTTAAACCGCTTAAATAGTGGATCAAAATTCCTATCCACATATGTATTTACTTGTGGTGTAACTTGTACGCCTAAATATTTAAATGTAGAAACTACAACTATTTGAGAAGCAGAGTTTGGAAGATTGGTCACCAGGGGGTCCACAGGTAATGCCGCGTACACGATCGGAATTTCGGCCCGCAAAAGACCGATGAAAGTTTTTCTTCGGAAAATGCGACCGTGTGTATGCTCCATCGGACTTTTGCTGGCTGAATTCCAGCCAGCAAAAGATTGAGAGCATGTTCTTAATTTTTCGGTTGGGAAAAGTTCCTATCCGAAAATGCGATCGTCTGTGGCAATTCTGACGCACAAAATTCCTACACATGCTCAGAAACAATTTGAGGCATGCTCGGAAGCATTGAACTTAATTTTCTCGGCTCGTCGTAGTGTTGTACGTCACCGCATTCTTGACGGACGTAAGTTCAGCGAACTTTTGCGTGACCGTGTGTATGCAAGGAAAACTTGAGCGGAATCCCGTCGGAAAACCGTCATATCTTTTACCGACAAGAAGTCCGATCGTGTGTACGCGGCATAACAGAACTGATTTATCCCAATTAATTGTGAATCCTGAAAAAGAGCCATATACAGTGCCTTGCAAAATGCCTATTCACAACCCCCCCCCCCCTGGCTTTTTACCTATTTTGTTACATTACAGCCTTTGGTTCAAGGTTTTTTTAAATCTGAATTATATGTGATGGATCAGAACACAATAGTCTAAGTTGGTGGAGTAAAATTAGAAAAATATATACATAAAACTATTTTTCAGAAAAAAAAAATGATAATTGGCATCTGCGTATGTATTCACCCCCTTTGTTGTGAAGCCCTTAAAAAGCTCTGGTGCAACCAATTACCCTCAGCAGTCACATAATTAGTGAAATGATGTCCACCTGTGTGCAATCTAAGAGTCACATGATCTGTTATTACATATACACACCTTTTTGAAAGGCCATAAAGGCTGCAACACCTAGGCAAGAGGCACCACTAACCAAACACTGCCATGAAGACCAAGGAACTCTCCAAACAAGTAAGGGACAATGTTGTTGAGAGGTACAAGTTAGGGTTAGGTTATAAAAAAATATCCAAATCTTTTTATGATCCCTAGGAGCACCATCAAATCTATCATAACCAAATGGAAAGAACATGGCACAACAGCTAACCTGCCAAGAGACGGCCGCACACCAAAACTCACGGACCGAGCAAGGAGGGCATTAATCAGAGAGGCAGCATAGAGACCTAAGGTAACCCTGGAGGAGCTGCAGAGTTCCACAGCAGAGACTGGAGTATCTGTACATAGGACGACAATAAGCTGTACGCTCCATAGAGTTAGGCTTTATGTCAGAGTGGCCAGAAGAAAGCCATTACTTTCAGCAAAAAACAAAATGGCACGTTTTGAGTTTGCGAAAAGGCATGTGGGAGACTCCCAAAATGTATGAAGGTGCTCTGGACTAAAAATGAACTTTTTGGCCATCAAAGAAAACGCTATGTCTGGCGCAAACCCAACACATCACATCACCCAAAGAACACCATCCCCACTTTGAAACATGGTGGTGGCAGCATCATGCTGTGTGGGATGTTTTTCAGCAGTCGGGACTGGGAAACTGGTCAGAGTTGAGGGAAAGATGGATGGTGATAAATACAGGGTTATTCTTGAGCAAAACCTGTACCACTCTGTGTGTGATTTGAGGCTAGGACAGAGGTTCACCTTCCAGCAGGACATCGACCCCAAACACACTGCTAAAGCAACACTGAGTGGTTTATGGGTTTAAGGGGAAACATGTAAATGTGTTGAAATGGCCTAGTCAAAGTCCAGACCTCAATCCAATAGAAAATCTGTGGTCAGACTTAAAGATTGCTGTTCACAAGCGCAAACCATCCAACTTGAAGGAGCTGGGGCAGTTTTGCAAGGAGGAATGGGCAAAAATCCCAGTGGTAAGATGTGGCAAGCTCATAGAGACTTATCCAAAGTGACTTGGAGCTGTGATAGCCTCAAAAGGTGGTTCTACGAAGTATTGACTTTAGGGGGATGAATAGTTATGCACATTGACTTTTTCTGTTATTTTGTCCTATTTGTTGTTTGCTTCACAATAAAAAAAATCTTCAAAGTTGTGGGCATGCTCTGTAAATTAAATGATGCAAATCCTCAAACAATCCATGTTAATTCCAGGTTGTGAGGCAACAAAACACGAAAAATGCCAAGGGGGGTGAATACTTTTGCAAGGCACTGTATTCTAATTAAGGACATCACTGCCTTTAGGGAAGATGATGTATATCCCGAAAATAAAAGTGTATCATCAGCATACAAGGCAATCTTA
This sequence comes from Aquarana catesbeiana, assembly GCF_042186555.1. Lineage (NCBI taxonomy): Eukaryota > Metazoa > Chordata > Amphibia > Anura > Ranidae > Aquarana > Aquarana catesbeiana. The sequence goes on along the minus strand of NC_133328.1, from coordinate 608,833,514 downwards.
TCCTCTCCTAAGGGTCTACGAAACCCAATAATATTCAATGATTTATGGATAGAAGCAGCCAGCGGTTCCAGGGCCAGTGCAAAAAGCAAAGGTGATATATATATATATATATATATATATATATATATATATATATATATATATATACACAAATGTGAAAGAGGAAGGGGGAGTAGACATGTGCAGAATGGAAAAATGTGCTTAGTTTCAAAAAGATTCATTATATGTTACTAAATTTGTTTTGTAGATTAGTCTCCTTTAATTTAATTTAATTGAATGTAAAAAAAAGAAACCATTCTGCCAATGAAAAATTCACTGTGGTGGAGCACAACTTAAGTGAATTTATGAGAGTACATTATCTGTTTGAGGCACGGTGATTGGAAGACACTTGGAGGGCTTATTTTATGGACTAATGCCGGACTTTTCGACCAGACTTCCGACGGACTTTTGAATGAACGGACTTGTCTACACACGATCACACCAAAGTCCGATGGATTCGTACGTGATGACGTACGACCGGACTAAAATAAGGAAGTTGATAGCCAGTAGCCAATAGCGTGGGTTTTCGTCCGTCGGACTAGCATACAGACGAGCGGATTTTTCGACCGGACTCGAGTCCGTCAGAAAGATTTAAAACATGTTTCAAATCTAAAGTCCGTCAAATTTTTGACCGAAAATGTCCGCTGCAGGTCCGATGGAGCCCACGCACGGTCGCATTGTCGCATTTCGGGCCGTCGGACCAGTCCAGACGAAAAGTCCGCCCGTGTGTATGCGGCATTAGGTTATTATTTTCAGATATTTCACATATATACATATCCAATTGTTTTATGGTTTGATGTGTTTGTCATATGCAAGTAGCGCCATTCCTTTATATTCTTTGTGAAGTTCTGTTACTATTGCTGCTCAACTCTGTCCTATCGCCATGTGTTTACATGTAAATAACCTGCATTAATATGTAAATAGATGCAACATTGATATGCACATAGCAGTGGACTGATGGCATTGATATGTAAATAGAGGCGCCATTCATATGTACAGTATCTCACAAAAGTAAGTACACCCCTCACATTTTTGTAAATATTTTATTCTATCTTTTCATGTGACAACACTGAAGAAATGACACTTTGCTACAATGTAAAGTAGTGAGTGTACAGCTTGTATAACAGTGTAAATTTGCTGCCCCCTCAAAATAACTCAACACACAGCCATTAATGTCTAAACCGCTGGCAACAAAAGTGAGAATCCCATCCCCCCACCACTACCACTGATCCCATCAACCCCCCAGCATTGCCACTGATCACATCCTTCTCCCCAAGCACTGCCACTGATCCCAGGATCCCTAGGAGTTTTCTGTCTATTGATGGGTCCCCTCACCTCCCCAGTCCATGGTGTGCAAGCAGTGAGGAGATAATGTGCTATAACCTTTGGCAACCAATTAGTGAGCAGTAATGATGTGCATCAACCTCATGCAACCAATCATTGAGCTGTAAAGATATGCAGATATGCAGTAACCTCTAGCAACCAATCAGTGAGCAGTAATAATGTGCAGCACGGCCCTGCTGTGTTACCGGGCAATCGCGGGTGCCCGGTGGACATTGCGGCCGCTGGGCACATGCATCAGGTCCCCAGTGACGCGGCAGGTGCGCGTGAGTGCCTTCGGCATGGTGCGCGTGCCCCCTGGTAGGCCAAGAAGGCGAGGGGGTCATATGATGCCCTCCCAGAATGAGAGCTATATGACTTGTGTCGCAAATGTATACACTATATTATTTTTTCTTTATTTGCTATTTTTTTTCCCCATGAAACCCTTGAAGGTTTTTTTGCATTCATGCATTGAATGCATGAAGTTAGAAAACCTCTATCTTTTACAACCACTAATGATGTATAGTCATTATATTCTAATTTGGAACATTTTCAGAGTCCTGTATAGTTTGCTGAATGTGATCTATAACGTTGTTAGCAAAATCTCTAAAAGGCTACAAAAATCCTGTTTTAGTCTCAAGTCATTTAGTTTAATCAGGTTCAGATTTATTTCATAATCCCAATTTGTTTATTAGTGCTAAAAGCCCATGAATGAGCAAAGTAATGTATTTTTAATGGATATTGAAATATTTTATCACATTGCTACAAGCTATCGAATAAAGAGCGTCATAAACCAAAATGAGCTGAGAGATATTTATAAAAAAATAAATAAAAGGTCCAATTTCTCATTTGCATTTTTAGTTAACAGATTCTTGATTTATTTTAACTGGTAATTAACAAGCATTTACAACAGGGGGTTATTATGAAGCAACAAAGTGGCATTCTATGGGGGTTTTTTTGGTAAATTTCTCACTTTGCAACATTTTTTAATGCAAATCCAAACTTTTTCACTTTTTTTTTAGTAGAAGTGCAGATTTCCAACTATGCAAGTTTTTATAGTGTGTCTGCATTCCACCATAAAGAGCCGTGGTGAGGGTAGAACTGATGTTGAATGAGAAGACCTGGCTTCCAATCTGTATTCCAATTCACCCCAAAGTGTTCAGTAGGGTGGAGGCCAGGGCTCTGTGGAGGCCACTTAAGACTTCCACGCCAAACTCATCAAACCGTGTCTTTATGGCTCTGGCTTTCTCACTGTTTTGGCTTGTGTCGATGTCATCCATTTGACACCAGTTTGGGAGGCCTCTGAGATCATTCAGAATTCATTGACAGGTTCATTTGCCCTGCATGCAGTTGACCTCCTTCTTACCTGTATTTGACCTGCTTTAGGCAGGCTTTGCATTCCCTTGACTTGTACATGAATGCAAAATCAATTTGAAGCTTGTCAACAAAGGCTTTTATGTTGGAACAGAAAAAAAGGCATTCTCCAAACTATCCATACCTCCCAACAGATTTTGACTGTCCCTCTTTTTTGAAGAGAATCCAGAGGATGATCCCACTGTTCCCGGCCCAATTGGAGAAAGTGTCCTGCTGCTGGATGTAAGGCACTGGGATTGAGCTCCACCTCCCTCCTTACCTCCCGCTGCCCACCTTCCAACTAGCAGTGAGAGTCTACTTCTCAAACTCCACCCACTAGTGTGACATCATCCATTCATGAATTTCCCAGAGAAAGACAAAGCTCACTCCCCTTGTCTACAGTCCACCAGTAGGGCTCTTGTCTCCCGGACTCTGCTTACATGATGTCACTATGTAGGCGAAGCCTAGACTGTATACTAAATGAAGAGGCCTTGCCAGATAAGAGGGTGGGCAGTGCTAGGTTGGGGAGGGGGAAGAAGAAGCCTGAGGAACAAGTAGATGTAGGAGATCACAAACTATCATCACAAGGTAGAGTATGCATAGCTCCCAACTCTTCCTGATTTCGAGTGACTGTTCCTGATTTGGAACAATGTCCCTCTGTCCCTCTTTCCTCCTTATTTGTCCCTCATTTTAGTCTGATCTGTATTGTTGTATATAAAATGCACTATTTATCTTTAAAAAAGTGTTTCCCAGTCACCGGCTCTCTGCTCTGCCCCTCCCCAGTAAAAAAAAAAAAAATTTCTTTTTCTCAGTTTAAGTCAATATTTATTCTTCTACATATTTTTGGTAAAAAAAAAAAATCGCAATAAGCGTATATTGATTGGTTTGAGATTTATACAGCGATCAGTGCTATAAAAATGCATTGATTACTGTGTAAATGTCACTGGTAGGGAAGGGGTTAACACTAGGGGGGGGGGCGCTCAAGGGGTTAAATGTGTTCCCTCGTGTGTGTTTCTAAATGTGGGGGGATGGGACTGACTAGAGGAGGAGGCAGATCGCTATTTCTGGCTTCATCTTGAGGAGGTCCAGACTGGAGGAAGCTATATATCTTGACGGAGGCACCCAAGCTGGGGGCTAGACTGTTCTGTCACAACCTGCAATGAAAAAGAGGAAGAGTTACTATAGAGGAAGAGTTACTCTACCAACATGTGAAATTTGAACAACCTGTGTCTGGGAAATATTGCAAAATTCTCTTCAGTGTGCAGCCTCAGGATCTGAAAGTGAAGCCCACCCTAAAACAGTCTCTGCTTCTAGAACGGAACTCCAGCACCTGGACTTATCCATGTTGGGACCGATTTGCTTGTAAAACATCATCTAAATGTGAGTGCATAAACTGTATGCTCTGTAAGACCCCTTTCACACCGAGGGAGCTTTGCAGGTGCTATAGCGTTAAAAATAGCGCCTACAATCCGCCCTCAAACAGCTGCTCCACGGGCTTTCACACCGGAGCGGTGTGCTGGCAGGACGTCAGGAAAAGTCCTGCCAGCAGCTTCTTTGGAGCGGTAAAGGAGCGGTGTGTTTACCGCTCCTCCACCGCTGCTCCCCATTGAAATCAATAGGGGAAGCGCTGGGATACCGCCGGCAAAACGCCGCTATTGCGGTGCATTGCGGGCAGTTTTAACCCTTTCTCGGCCGCTAGCAGGGGGTAAAAGAGCCCCGCTAGCGGCCAAAATGCGCCACAAATCCGCCGGTAAAACGCCTCTAAAAATAGCGGTGTTTTACCGCCGACGCCATAGGCGGCTCGGTGTGAAAGGGACCTTAAAGTGTTACAAATGTCTACTCTTAGAGGCGCCTCTCTCCTTGTGTTTCTTAATGCAGTATTCTGGAACCTGGTTTCTGTTCCCATATGATGGCAGCCCTAAGTGTTTTGGACACCATTTCTTAATATCACCTTTCCACATGGATCAATAGAGACTGTGTATTTTATTTACAGATTTTATTTACAGATTTTGATGTTTTTTGGGAGATATGTGAGTTTAAGATATTGCACCTTTACTTGTATCTTTGTGTCATCCCATACAGTGCAATGCAGAAGCCATCTGTACCAGGTTTAGAAGTTGATCATTTTAACTCCTAGGTTTCATGGTGGACCACGGCTGCCACTAAAAACTTCAGCAATTCCAAAACAATAACCAAGTGGTCACACCTTGATTATAAATGCCAGCATCCCTAAACCTTTAAATATACCTGACTATGTTTAGATGGGACTTTTCAGGCATTCTGCTTATACACACACACACTGTCACATACCCTGAAGGTGAGCCTGACGTGCAGAGGGAGACCTCTCGTACGGCTCTGGTTCTGGGATCACTGGAGTGGAAACAGTGACCCTCGGAGCACAGCGGGGTAGGAAACCTGAGGGTTTCGCTTGACTGAAGATGGAGTCCGCCTGGCGGAGACAGGAACAGGCTTGATTGCTGCGGATGCAGAAACGCTGAGAAGTAGCAGGCAGGTGCGCACAGATGCAGGACTTGTAGGCAGATGCACAGATGCAGAACTTGTAGGCAGATGCACACAGATGCAGGACTTGTAGGCAGATGCACATGGATGCAGGACTTGTAGACAGATGCACACAGATGCAGGACTTGTAGGCAGATGCACACAGATGCAGGACTTGTAGGCAGATGCACACAGATGCAGGACTTGTAGGCAGATGCACACAAATGCAGGACTTGTAGGCAGGAGCAGGGTCAGACAAGCCAGGTCACAGCAGCGGATCAATCAGACAGAAGCAGCAGGCAGAGAATGGTCAAAGTTCAGGCAGGATCGGCAACAGGAGATCAAACAAACAGGAACACAGAGCAGGTCAAAGGTAAGCCAAGGGGTCAGGACTGGAGATAGCAGCGAGGTCAGGAGAAGCCGGGTAACACTGGAGCAGATGCCGGTTCAGGATCGGGTACAGGATGAGCTGCAGATCAGACAGCAAGGATGCATTCTGAAGAGGCCCCTTTTAAGGATCACTGGGCGCCAAAGCTGTGTTACTGTGCGCGCGTCCGCGATGTACGCACGCGCATGCGCACTGGCGCACGTCTATTCACTGCTGAATGCCTATGGACTGGAACAGATCCCAACCCATGCGCCCGCAGCCAGTTGCAGAGCCATGCGCAATACGTCCATGACACACACATGTAAATTATAAAATGTAATTTATTAGAAACATGTTAAAATGAAATAAATAGAAAAAAAACATATCAGGCCATGATAATGGTCAGAGCATGGTGGGTAAAATTCTCTTCATTCCCAACGCGTTTCAAATAGACTGTATTTCTTCCTCAGGGGAAGGAGTATAGACTCAGGTTGGGTTCACACTTATGCGAATTGGATGTGGGTTTCCCTGCATCCAATTTGCATAGCAGGAGATTGTGACCGGCTCTCTAAGGAGCCGGTACACACATCTCCGCAGTGGCTCCGGTGCAAATTGCACAGGAGCCCTGTGCGTCTTTTGGTCCATTTCAGTTCATTTCAGCCAAAAATTCGGGCTGAAATCGGATCTGAAACGGTGAATGGAGACACACCAGACCCCTGCTGTGAGCCGCTGCGTTCTCAAGTGTGGACCCAGCCTCAAGCATAGTAAACATATGGCCAACATCATTGCTGTGCTGAAAAGCCACCCAGCATACCCCCCCCAGGTAAACTCCAACTCAGTAGAACCTAAGTTGCCACTGCTTCTATATGAGTATTGGTTGGGATAGTATGAGATTTCCTTGAAATAATGACCAACCCACACTTCAAATAATGGCCCGATCCCAAAGAGCCCCGTGAGTGGTTGGGACAATAAACAGGGAAGAAATTACTCTGAGCTCTATCCTGCCCAAAGTCCTAAATGGAAAAGACATCAGCAATTCCAGCGCTAAAGCCATCTGGATCCTCTAATGCCACGTCCACACAAGCGGACTTTTCGACCGGACTGGTCCGACGGTCTATGTGACGGACTTTTGGTGGACTTCCGATGGACTTGCTGAACAAACGGACTTGCCTACACACGATCACACCAAAGTCTGACGGATTCGTACGTGATGACGTACACCGGATTAAAATAAGGAAGTTGATAGCCAGTAGCCAATAGCTGCCCTAGTGTCGGTTTTCGTCCGTCGGACTAGCATACAGACGAGCGGACTTTTCGACCGGACTCGAGTCCGTCGGAAAGATTTGAAACATGTTCCGAATCTAAAGTTCCGCAGATTTTCGACCGAAAAAGTCCGCTGCAGGTCCGATGAAGGCCCACACACGGTCGGATTGTCCGCAAGACTTGGTTCGTCGGACCAGTCCGGTCGAAAAGTCCGCTCGTGTGTACGCGGCATTACGCTCAGTGTGCAACCCACTGTGCTTCACACCTGATTATATTGCCAAACACTGGGCTCTGGACTGCGTTTTGGGCATCAGTGAGCAGTACAGATGGTTAAGACAAGTTTCCAACTTTGTGAAATCAGAGAAAATAATGCTACCCAAATACTCTGACTTGGAGCTCTGACTTTATATGAGTGTTCTCGTGAATTTTCCAACCCAGAAACTTGTATTTACTGTCTACACACTAGCATGTGAATGCACTATTAGGCACGCTATCCTAATGGACTTTTTTTATTACCCTTCTTTACCATAGACCTGGCAGGAGACCAAAAGAGTTGAAAAAAAGTCTAACAATATTGAACTATAAGTGTCATATTCAGTTATTTCTCACAACTTTCCACTTGGCTACATGTTCATGCTATACATCATATAAAACAGTAGATGGCAGTAGATATTCATCAAAAACAGCTTCTTATTATTGCTTATTATAGGGCTCAAAATTGATATTGCCCCAATTTCTGCTTAACTGTCTCCAGTACAGGAAGTAAGGACAAATCACCCTCATAGGAGACATAGACAGCACTAAAATCCTGACAGAGGTTCTTCAAGTGAGCCTGTGCCCAAAGTATGATACCACTGGGCCCATAAGGTATGTAATAACAAACCAGTTTTATTTGAGAAAGGTCATTAATGTGTGTATGTAGGGGACTAGGGAAAAAAAAATATAAGCAGATTAAACTTTAGCTTTTTAGCAGAACTCCAGGCAAGCATTTTTCTTAAAGCAGCGCTCCAAGAAAAAAAAATGTTTCTGGACATTTGCTACAAACCAATAAATTACCTCTCAAGCCCCGTACACACGATCGGACTTTCCGACGGGAAATGTTCGATGACAGGCTGTTGGCGGAAAATCCGACCGTGTGTACGCTCCATCGGACAATTGTTTTCAGATTTTCTGCGGACAAATGTTGGATGGCAGGTTTTAAAATTTTCCGCAAATAAATGTGTGTTTTCGGATTTTTCAAGCGTGTGTACACAAGTCCGTCGGACAAAAAAACAAAGTACAAACACGCATGCTCGGAAGCAAGGACGAGCCAGAAGCGGTCGGTCTTGTAAACTAGCGTTTGTAATGGAGAATTAACATTTGTGACGTGACAATTTATGAAATCTCCAAATTCAGCGCACAATTCTCTTCTTCTTTAATGGGATAATAATGAAGCTGCTTTGCTGGTGATACGGATGGAGTTATTGCAAACAAATTTTCAAAGACTTTTTTTTTCTAGTGATATCAAGAATAATATTATTATGTTTTTTTTTTATTTGGGCAAGTTACCACAACACCATTATCCCGTAGTTTTTAAGATCAAAGATACAACTATGTTGGTGTCCCTTGTTAATTTTACATTGTATTTTTTTAATGTAACTTCCTACTCCCAAACTGTCATTTGAAGTAAAACACATAGCCAAGTATTATTCTACACAATTTTTTTTATTGTGCATTAGAAAAAGAAAACAAATAATATTAGACATGCTATCTGCCAATAGAACTTAACCAAAAAGTGCATTCTATGCATCCAAAAATATAGAAAATATACCAAATCAAATCATTATTATTCAACCAAAAAAATAATGTCAAAGCAATAACTCCAAGGCCAATAATAAATAACACGTTATCTCCTCCGATTCCGCAACATGGCTGGTTGACGAACAGCTAACTTTCGCGCTTTTTGGTTAATGAACTGAAAAGCGCAAAATGAAAAGCGCGAATCAACACTCACCAAACTTCTACTAACACGAAATTAGCAGAAGGAGCCCAAAGGGGGGCGCTAAAGAGCTGAAAAACAACGTTGTACGTCACTACGTTCGTAATTGTTGCCGTGTGTATGCAAGACAAGTTTGGGCCAACGCCCTTCGGACAAAAGTCCACGGTTTTGTTGGCCAACAATCTGATCGTGTGTACGAAGCTTAAGGCTCCATGCACACTATAAGCTATACTAAAATGCTAGAAAAGCACGGGATGAAAAACGCTTATAACAGCATTTTTGTGCCAGCTTTTAGCATCGTTTTAGCAGCATATAAGAGTATCCAGAGTTTTTTTCTACCTGCAAATTGCTCCCAAAAACACACACACAAAAAAAGAGTTTTTTTCTACTCCTTGAAGCTAAAGCTTCAAAAACACTTCTAGACTAAATTGGTGTGTGCCTGGACACATAGGATAATGCTATTTGTTTCTAGAAAGAGAAAAAAAAATGCTGGGAGCATTTTGTACATGGAGTCTTAACCACTTGCCTACTAGGCCCTTTCACCCCCTTCCTGCCCAGGCCAATTTTCAGCTTTCCGCGCTGTTACACTTTACATGACAATTGCACGGTCATGCAACGCTGCACCCAAACAACATTTTTTTCATTTTTCTTAGACAGATAGAGCTTTCTTTTTAGTGGTATTTAATCACCACTGGGTTTTTTATTTTTTGCTAAACAAACGAAAAAACACCGAAAATTTTGAAAAAAAAAAGTTTTCTTAGTTTCTGTGATAACATTTTCTAAATAAGTGATTTTTCTCCTTCGCTGATGTGCACTGATGACACAGCACTGAAGGGCATTGATGAGGCTGCATTGATAAGCAGCACTGATGGGCACTGATAGGTGGCACTGATGGGCACTGATAGGCGGCACTGATAGGAAGCAGTGATAGATGACACTAATAGGCATCACTGGTGGGCGCCGACAGGCATCACTGATTGGCAGCACTTTTGGGCACTGTTGGGGCTGCACTGATAATTAGGACACTGTTGTTCAGTGCCCTGATTCTTAGTGTAGATGTCCCCTGTGTGGATTTGACGGTTATCGGCTTTCCTCTCCTCACGCGCTGTCAGCATGAGGAGAGGACTGCCATTAACCAGCAAATCCTGTTTACACTGTGATCAGCTGTGATTGGACACATCTGGTCACATGGTAAAGAGCTGCTGTGATTGGCTTTTTCCCCCGAGTGTCCCCTGTGTAGCTGGCTGCTGGACTACTCTGTGCTATAGACCCTTAAACTTGGATCTCTTTCTTGGGTCTGTGAGTAGAGCTTGATTACTGAGCTGCAGTCCCCATGGTCTATAGCAGTGGATAGTGTTCTACTTAGCCCTGAACCTGCTCAGCATCCCATGGGGTCATCAACTGCAAGGACTGATCCAGCCTACTTCAATATGTGCTAAACACCCTTTGTTCATGCCCATGGACTTCGGCTGTGAGCTTTGTGAATGTGTTGCTGCTATAGAGAACAGAAATTGGGCAAATCCGGCTACACCTTCGGGGGTTATCGCTACACATGTATGGCTAGTTGCATTAGATAAAACTCATTGTTTCATTCAGTTCATTCAGTCACTGTAAGCAGTGAACTTCTGGCTCTGTGCCTGCGCACACCCTAATCACCGTTGTGCGACACAGATTCCACCTGCTGCCTCTCCCCCCCGAACCCAACAGCGCTGCCAGCTTCCCTCCTCTCCCACCAGCTGCTACTGCAGGCACACAGGGGGATGTTTGAGGATGTCATTTACCTGCCTCTTCCTTTTCTGAATGAACACAGTGAGTGATTAGTATCGATCGCTCACTGTGTACATTCATAACTGAAGCATAGAAAACTGGGTTTCCTATGCTTCAGTTTGTAAATGAACAGGAAGCTGCCTAGCACAGAGTACTTCTCATTCATTCCCTGTCCAGTGCAGCTGAGGCTACAGAGAAAGGGACTGGGGAATCTCTGCCCTCAGTCTTTTTCTCTATCTCAAACATGAGACACCAGGGGTTTGTTTAGACCAGAATTTCACCAAAGCCCCCCAACAAGGCTTCTAAAAAAATTGAGTATATATATAAATATATATTGTGACAGTAGGAGATGCTGTCACTGCAAAATTTGTAGTTTGGGGAACACAGGGTGCGCACATTTGCTTGGTGCAAGACTGCAGAGCATAGATGTGGACTGGATAAAACTGCTTTCGCAGCTTTCTCCAGGTTTTGGTATTCCGGCATGGGGGCTCTGTAGTTTAGAGATTCCATAGTGTCTTGGGTGGGACGGGATCTCCAACCCTGTGTCCAGATTTTGTAGATGACCAGCAGGGTGTGTGCTCAGGTGAGTACAGCCCTTATAATGAGAGTATGTGAAGACCTCATGGCTCTCAGTTGGAGACTGCTCCACCCCAAGAGAGACAGGAGGTCTCCAGAAGTCAAAGGGACTGCAGGAGGCAGCCAGAACGTGTGTGACTGCAAGAAGCAGTAAACGGCCCGAGGACTAAGGCCAGATCAGAGCTGTGGGTGCTAAAGTAAAGCCGTCCATATTGAAGAATCCTATGGTCTGCGTGACCAGGATAAAAAGCAGAGGTGCTGCTAAAGAGAGCCAGGTGGGCTAGTATTTTCCGTTGCGTACAATTGCTGGAGAAGAACCCCTGCGTGGGAGATCTTTATGTTACAGACTTTTATTTGGCTTTTAAATAAACATGGCCTACTATGCCCTAAAATATAGTCCCTGACTGGCTTGAATCACTGACAAATGCATCTACCACGAGAGCTAATGGTCCCCCATTTTACAATATATATATATATATATATATATATATATATATATATATATATATACACACACAGTATCTCACATGTCACCTTTACTCGTGGTGGCATCTGGGGGACCGTGTTGCTCACGTCAGTAATGTTGCCTGCAGACTGGGTCATGTAAGGTCAACAAAGAGGCCACAATGACTTCCTAATAATGCTATCATGTTATCACTTACCAATTACATCCTGACTGGCGTCTGACTTTATAATCAAACAAAAGATCGTAGAAGACGTTTAAGACAGTTTTTTTTTCTAATAAGCCAAAGCTTAAAAGAGCTGAAATATACAGTACATATACAGTATCTCACAAAAGTGAGTACACCCCTCACATTTTTGTTAATATTTTATTATACCTTTTCATGTGACAACACTGAAGAAATGACACTTTGCTACAATGTAAAGTAGTGAGTGTACAACTTGTATAACAGTAACTTTGCTGTCCCATCAAAATAACTCAACACACAGCCATTAATGTCTAAACCGCTGGCAACAAAAGTGAGTACACCCCTAAGTGAAAATGTCTGAATTGGGTCCAATTAGCCATTTTCCCTCCCCGGTGTCATGTGACTCGTTAGTGTTACAATCTCTCTGGTGTGAATGGGGTGCAGGTGTGTTAAATTTGGTGTTATCGCTCTCACTCTCTCATACTGGTCACTGGAAGCTCAACATGGCACCTCATGGCAAAGAACTCTCTGAGGATCTGAAAAAAAGAATTGTTGCTCTACATAAAGATGGCCTAGGCTAAAAGATTGCCAAGACCCTGAAACTGAGCTGCAGCACGATTGCCAAGACCATACAGAGGTTTAACAGGACAGGTTCCACTCAGAACAGGCCTCGCCATGGTCGACCAAAGAAGTTGCGTGCACGTGCTCAGCATCATATCCAGAGATTGTCTTTGGGAAATAGACGTATGAAGGCTGCCAGCATTGCTGCAGAGGTTGAAGGGGTGGGGGGTCAGCCTGTCAGTGCTCAGACCATACACCGCACACTGCATCAAATTGGTCTGCATGGCTGTTATCCCAGAAGGAAGCCTCTTCTACAGATGATGCAAACAGTTTGCTGAAGACAATCAGACTAAGGACATGGATTATTGGAACCATGTCCTATGGTCTGATGAGACCAAGATAAACTTATTTGGTTCAGATGGTGTCAAGCGTGTATGGCGGCAACCAGGTGAGGTGTACAAAGACAAGTGTGTCTTGCCTACAGTCAAGCATGGTGGTGGGAGTGTCATGATCTGGGGCTGCATGAGTGCTGCCGGCACTGGGGAGCTACAGTTCATTGAGGAATCATAAATGCCAACATGTACTGTGACATACTGAAGCAGAGCATGATCCCCTCACTTCGGAGACTAGGCCGCAGGGCAGTATTCCAACATTGAGATGACCACTGCCTTGTTAAAGAAGCTGAGGGTAAAGTTGATGGACTGGCCAAGCATGTCTCCAGACCTTAACCCTATTGAGCATCTGTGGGGCATCCTCAAACGGAAGGTGGAGGCACGCAAGGTCTCTAACATCCACCAGCTCCGTGATTTCGTAATGGAGAAGTGGAAGAGGACTTCAATGGCTAATTGGGCCCAATTTGGACATTTTCACCTAGGGGTGTACTCACTTTTGTTGCCAGCGGTTTAGACATTAATGGCTGCGTGTTGTGGTATTTTGAGGGGACAGCAAATTTACACTGTTATACAAGCTGTACACTCACTACTTTGCATTATAGCAAAGTGTCATTTCTTCAGTGTTGTCACATGAAAAGGTATAATAAAATATTAACAAAAACGTGAGGGGTGTACTCACTTTTGTGAGATACTGTATATGTACTGTATATTTGGCTTATTAGAAAAAAAACTGTCTTAAACGTCTTCTACGATCTTTTGTTTGATTATAAAGTCAGACGCTAGTTAGGATGTAATTGGTAAGTAATAATGTGATAGCATTAGTAGGAAGTCATTGTTGCCTCTTTGACCTTACATGACCCAGTCTGCAGGCAACATTGCTGACGTGAGCGACGCAGTCCCCCAGACGCCACGAGTAAAGGTGACATGGATTCTGGTGACGTTTAAAGGCACTCGTGAAGGGTGGAGGAAATGCAATCGTCCTTGTTGAGACAGACGAGACGACAGGAATAGTCAGGGAATGGGAGGTCATAGATGGAGGAGGAGGTGGAGAATATCAATATATTGTGTGTCTGGGAGACAAGTGACCTTTCTGGAAATAAGAATTTCGAGAATCTGTGTCAAGAGAACATCAGGCTAGACTCAAAGTTTCTTTGCGCAAAAAAATTAGATATTGAAGATTTAAAGGGTTGGTCTGCTGAATACTAACATTTCATTTATGGCCAATTAGTGGTAGTTTGAAAAATTTACGACCCTTGTATCATTTGAGAACTCCAAGTCTTCACATCTTAAGCCCTTTACACACGGGCGGCACCAGGCTGTCTAATAAAAGACTGTAAGCTGGTCCGACAAAAGCCCGTCATTTGGTCGGCTTCTGTCAGACAAGCATACTGGAAAACCAGCAGCTGACCGGCTCCCAATCAGCGCTCTCAGCCAATGCCCGTGCCCCTGTCAGAACACAACAGCTCAGGGGGGCGATTGCTGTACTAACGGTGGATTGTTACACAAAGGTAAAGCACACAAAAAAGTGCACAGGGTGTACACATGGTCCCCCTCCAACCAGAAAGTACCTTTGCCTTGATCCCTTTGGATGCAGGGCTCCTGATGGAGACTGAGGAACTCATGGTCCACCAGGCCGAATACAGGCAGACCCCATTCTTCAGGGGGCCTGCTGAGACAGGGTCTACCCAAGTACTAGTTGGGGCTCCCCCAAAGGGAGGCCCTGACTATAATGCTACATGCCCTGCCCCCAACACTTTCAAGACAAGTGTGAGGACCTACACCCTACTAATTAGGAGTGAGTAATGTGCATACTTGCTTAGCAAAAAAGTGCAAAAATAAATAAGTGCTTTTGGTTGCCAAAGTAGGAGACAACAGCTGGCCTTCTGGCTAGTATACAAATTCCTTCATTCTCAGCCAAAGGGTCCAGCCCAGGAGGTAGATGTGAAAAAAGCATGCAGAAGTGCTGTGACCATGGTGCCATGCTAAAAACATGGGTTTCCCCAAAAGTGAGTTATTCTGGCACCCATGGACTGCCACGCCAGGGGCATGAGCACCGATATTGGGAATCTAGTAGTGAGACCAAGACCTCCTGTTAACAGTCACAAAAGATGTAAGAGATAAAATAAAAAAATTGGTGTCCCTCCTCACCAGTATTTTAGTTTTGGATGGACTTCATGATTTCATAAAACATAATGTTTTAAGTTGGAATTTAGTAAGTTTACAATAGATAATGAACAGCCATGCAAATGAAGAATGACGAGTTCACTGTGTTGCTTGTCCTCTTCATCCCAAAGTGTCTTTTTCTATTAAGTTCCAAATGTAGCACTACCCTTGCAAGGGCTGCTGGTAACTGGCACTATTCCTGTGCAGCCAGGCAACACAAATTTCCACCCAGACACAAGAAGTCAGTCCCTTGGCTTTGCTATTGTTGTTTTATTAGGGGAAACAACTTGGATGTGGTAGAAAAAATTATGGGATGCCCAACTTGACAAAAACAACAGATGGAGGACAAATCCATCCCTATGTACAGAGATAAGATCCTGGACTGTTCTCCTTCCTGGAAATCGAGCTTGTACTGCTGGCTGGGCGGGTCAATTTTAAGGCAGAGGCCTGGAGCTGCAGCTCCAATAGCCCCTATGTTAATCCGGCCGTGGCAACCTCCCCCCTTAGCCCATATACATAAAAAAATGTATCACTGGAGACATGAGTGATTAAAAGGTATAAAAAGAAAGGCCAGACCTGAAAGAGTTTCATAGAAAAGCCACAGACGCCATGCAGTCCAAGCCGCTAGATCCAGACCCCCACAGCAGGCATGCCACAAGAGGATTGCCGTCTGATTAAAAAACACCTCGACCCCAAAAGACCACCAGAAGGGGTTCCCCACCTTGTTAGTGTGTTTAGCAGCCTAAGATGTGGGACTGCGTGCTGGTAGAGGCTGAATGGATGGAACGCCTGAAAAGGAAACACTTGAAAAGGAAACACCTGAAAACGAAACACCTAAAAACGAAACACCTCAAAATGTAAAACAGAATAAAATAGAATAGAAAATAAAGGAAATAAAATAAAAATAGAATAGAATAAAATTGAATATAACCATCTTCTGAAGTTTCAAATTTCAATTAAATAGAATAGAATAGAAAATAAAAGAAAAATAAGAAAGAAAATAGAATAGAAAGTATAACCATTTCCCAAAATTCAAATAGAATAAATTAAAATAGAATAGAAAAGAATAGATTAGAATAAAATTGAATTGACTAGAATAGAAAAGAATATAGCCATCTTTCCAAATTCAAATTTTGAACAGAATAAATTTGAATGGAATTTGAATCAATTGGAAATCAAAAACACAACCAATTAAACAAATTTAACTAAACAAATTAATGTAAATAAGGAATAAAACACATATGTGTGTGCATGTGTATATATAATGACAGTCAGTAGAGCAGTGGATGGTGTCAGTAGGGCAGAGGATGTGTCAGTATTATTATTATTTTTTTAACTTACACTTATATTGGCATGGGGCGGGGTCACCGGAGGCCCGCCTCTTATGACGTAACCGCCCATCATGCCCAGGGCAGTGACGTCATGCCCCATCATGCCCTGGGCGGTGACATCATAAGGGGCGGGCCTCCGGTGACCCCGCCCCATGCCAATATAAGTAGTGGCCACCGCACACCCAGCAATAGAGCGGGGGAGAGCGTCGAGTCAACATCGGAAGAAGAACAGAGGGAGAAGACAGCGGGGAAGACCAGGCAAAAGAGCGAGAAGATAGCGGAGAAGACCTGGCAGAGGCAGAAGACAGCGGACAAAGGATGAAGAACCTGAGAGGGCTAGAAGACATCAGCGGAGAGTGGAGAAGACCCGGAGAGGGAAGAAGTACCAGCAGAGGCAGAAGACATCAGCGGAGGAGGCAGAAGAGCCGGACAGGGGAGAGGAAGTTGGAAGAGATCTCGGAGCCTAATAAATTACTTTAAAAACATATGTACTGTGTTTTATTTTTGACACTTTTTTTAGGTGAATGGGTAGGGGTACAATGTACACGATACTCATTCACATAGGGTGGGGGGCCGGGATCTGGGAGCCCCCTTGTTAAAGGAGCCTTCCATATTCTGATAAGCTCCCCGCCCGCAGACACCGACCATTAACGGCCAGGGTTGTCAGGAAGAGGCCCTTGTTATCATCAACATGGGGACAAGGTGCTTTGGGGTGGGGGGGCGGAGCCCCCTGCCCTAAAGCACCCACCCCCCCATGTTGAGGGCATGCGGCCTGGTACGGTTCAGGAGGGGGGGCGTGCGCGCGTGTCCCCACCCCTTTCCTGGGCTGTGTGCTCGGATAAGGGTCTGGTATGGATTATGGGGGGACCCCCATGCCGTTTTTTCGGCGTGGGGGTTCCCCTTAAAATCCATACCAGACTGAAGGGCCTGGTATGCTCTTGGAGGAGGAACCCATGCCGTTCAGTGATATTCAAAGTCGGACCAAAGTAGTGCAGGGACTACTTTGAATTTGGCACGACTTGAAGTCGTACTAATATGAATGGTAGTCATTGGAAATCATGGGGAACGACTTGTCATGCGACTTTGCAGTCCCAAATCTTGGGACAAGTCGTACAAGTGTGAAAGGGGCCTAAGGGTTCCCCTGTTTTTTGCCGCCTCCCCTATCCATGCGTCCGGCCCCTTACAGGACATCAGCACATGAATTCCAACGGAGAGGGACTGTTTTTTTTGAAGCACCGATTAGAGCCAGAGGCTCTTATAGGCTTCAATATAGGGTTGGCTCGGGTCACAGAGAGTGCGCTTTCAGCTCACCCAGGTGTGTTACAACAGCGAATGAATATTCGCTGTTGTAACACTGATCCTCCTCTCGGCCAATCAGGAAGCGGGTTTTGACACTGGTCACCCGATTGGCTGAAAGGACAGGTGATCCTATTGGATGCCTAGGAGGAGGAGGGGAGGAGATAAGCTGGAGCAATGGGGTAAGTGTCGGACTTTATCTTCACCTGGAGATCCTGCCAATAATGTTCTTCCCCTCCAAAGGTTGACCGCTTCCTATATTCTCATCACACTAGAATGGAGCTGAGGGTATATGGTAACTGTACTGTACAGGTATTGATAGGAACCAAAGAAAAAATATGTCGCCAGCACCCTTTGGACCTTTGCATAGCTCCCAACTGTCCCTGATTTCGAGGGACTGTCCCTGATTTGGAACAAAATCCCTCTGTCCCTCTTTCCTCCTCATTTATCCCTCATTTTGGTCTGATCCATATATTTGTATATAAACTGCATTTTTTATCTTTCAAAAAACGTGTCCCAATGCTAAACTTTTATCCAATTTCTGATTTGCTGCATTTGCTAATTTCAATATAAAGGAATAGTAGTGGTAAAAAAAAAAACACTTGTGGGTTTACCAAATAGTGTTTTGTATAATTCTCCTTTAAGGGGGCGTGGCAGGGGTGTGTGTCTTATGCCTACATACTTTTGCTAATAGGTGTCCCTCATTCCCATCTCATAAAGTTGGGAGGTATGACCTTTGGTGCAAAATACAAACTTTTTTTTTTAAGAAAGATCACAGTGCAGCTACTCAGAACCCCTTCATCAGGCATGCCTTGGGTAACATTGTTTACTCACTGTATACGTATCTATGGAGGAGCAGTATAGTCACCCAGGACTGGAAGTGTGCTAGGACTACCGAACACCTCTCCCTCTGCTCTTCTTTATAACACAGAGGGTTGGTGTTCTGTATTTCAGCCCACGTTCACACTGAAGGCGGTTTTGAAATCGTGCAAGTTCATCTGAACTTGCACAATTTCAAATCTGCATTTTAGTGCAAGTTCAGGGGCGATTTGAAAGAAATCTGTGCAGGTTCATGCACAGATGTCTATTGAAATCACCCCTAAAATCGCCAAAAGTAGTACAGGAAATACTTTTGGAAATCGGTGCTGCACCGTAAAGTTGGCATCGCAACGATTGGAACAGTGCCGTTGTCGGCAATATACTGCAATTTGGCATGCGATTTGACATGTCAAATTGCGCCGATGTGAACGGGGGCTCACAGAGAGAATTGGAAACTAATGCGGAACTTCCCTAAAAAGGGAAGTTCCTCTTCTTTGCATCTTCCCCCCTCCTCTTTAATTATTGGCACTTTTTTGGGGGGGAGTGGGTACCTGGTTTTGATACGTAAGCAGAAGTTCGCCTCCCCACCTTCCACTGCAGCCTTCTGGTACACATCACAGGTCCCAGAAGACTGCAGGACTATTCACAAACTGCAGTGCGGCTCGCACATGTGCAGTGGGAAACCGGCTGTGAAGTTGCAAGGCTTCACTGCCAGTTTCCCTTATATTAAGATGCTGGTGCCTGGATCCGAAGCTGATTGAAGAATCGGCTTGGGTGAGGACAATGCTGGATCTTTGGACAGGTAAGTGCCCTTATATTAAAAGTCAGCAGCTACAGTATTTGTAGCTGCTGACTTTTATTTTTTTCTGGGGGAGACTGTTGCCATCTGCAGAGAGCACAGGAAGTTATCAGCTCACAAGTTTTCTGTTAGGATCAATGGGTATTTTATTGCACTTATAGAACAGATAATAAGGGAAGTTTGTTGTTAGAGTTTACATAGATTTTAGTTATCATCGGGCCAGCAGTGCAGCATGAATCACCTTAATGTGGCTTATTAACCACCTCCAGCTCGCGTCATAGCCAAATGATGCGGGGCGCACACGGCACGCTCTGTGATCACCGAGTCTATGAGACTCGACTGAACACAGATCAGAGTAAGGGGCCGATCCCGGCCCCTCACCACGTGATCAGCTGTCAGCCAATGACAGCTGATTACATGATGTAAACAGAAGATCTGTAATCGTTTTTTTTCCCCCTCACGCTGACAGCATGAGGGGAAAAAAAGCCGATCCCTGGCTTCTGTTAGAGGAACATCGGTCCCTCAAACAGAGAACTGCCACTGCCTTATCTGTGCCCACTAGTGCCACCTGCCAGTGCCCACCAGTGCCACCTACCAGTACCCACCAGTGCCACCTACCAGTGCCCCCTTCCAGTGCCACAGTTCCACCTACCTTTGCCCACCAGTGCCACCTATCAATGCCCACCAGTGTTGCCAATCAATGCCCATCAGTGCCCCATCATCAGTGCTGCCAATCAGTGCTGCCTATCAGTGTCACCTACCAGTGCCACTTATCAGTGCCCTTCAGTGCCACCTATCAGTGTCCTTCAGTGCCCATTAGTCGCGCCGTATCAGTGCCTATAAGTGCCCATCTGTGCAGCCTATTAGTGCCCATCAGTGCAGCCTATCGGTGCCCATCAGTGCCCATCAGTGCAGCCTCATCAGTGTCGCCTATCAGTCTCACCTACCAGTGCCACCTATCAGTGCCCTTCAGTGCCCATCGGTGCCGCCGTATCAGTGCATATCAGTGCCCATCAGTGCAGCCTATCGGTGCCCATCAGTGCAGCCTCATTAACGCACATTAGTGAAAGAGAAAAATCTGTATTTATCGGCGTATAACACGCACATTCATTCAAGAGGGAAGTTTCAGGAAAAAAACTTAAATTTTAAATAAGGAACTTTGAAGCAAAATAGGGGTCAGTGCCAATCTGCAGCCTCACAATTGCCATCAATGCAGCCTGATCAATGCCCATCTGCAGCCTCACAAGTGCCATCAATGCAGCCTCATCAGTCCACATCAATGCAGCCTCACCATTGCCATCAATGCAGCAGCCTCACCATTGCCATTAGTGCAGCTTGATCGATGCCCATTTGCAGCCCATAGGGGACAGGGAGGGGGACAGGATGAGCGCCGTCAGATTACATACAGTGAGAATCTCCTATGATAGACAGAACAGTGGTCCAAAGGCGGCCCAAGAGACGGGACTTCTTATTACAGATGCCGCCAAGGAAACAGGAGATTCTCGCTGTATGTAATCTGACGGCGCTCGTCCTGCCCCCCCTCCCTGTCCCCTCCGAGGCAGCTAAAATTAAAGTATTGGCGTATAACACACACACGCTATTTGCACCCGATTTTAATGGTGAAAAAGTGAGTGTTATACGCCAATAAATACAGTACCTGTTTTCAAAATTTTGTAACAAACTGTGAAACAGTTTTTTTTATTTTTTTCAAAATGTTTGGTCTTTTTTCGTTTTTTTTTTTAGCAAAAAATAAAAAACCCATAAGTGATTAAATACCACCAAAAGAAATCTCTATTTGCGTGAAAAAAATGATAAAAATTTCACTTGGGTACAGAGTTGCATGACTGCGCAATTGTCATTCAAAGAGTGACAGCGCTGAAAGCTGAAAATTGGTCTGGGCAGGAGGGGGATTTAAATGCCCGGTAGGCAAGTGGTTAATTCAGCTTAACTGTGCTTATCAAGGCTTAAAGAGGAACTTCGCCCATTATTTAAAAAATTTAAAGTCAGCACCTGCAAATACTGCAGCTGCTGACTTTTAGAAACTAGGTACTTACCAGTCCCTGGTTTCCAGCAATGTCTTCCTGCAGCCTATTTTTCCTAACACCGCTGCAGGTCCCCAAAGCTGCCATCTTAGATTTGGGAATCAGCTGCGACTTCTGGGTGAATCGCAGCTGACTCCCTACTGCTAATGCACCAGATAATGCGGTGCAGCATACCCCCCAACTTTTTGAGATGGGAACGAGGAACACCTATCAGCAAAACGATGCAGGCATAGGACACACCCACTGCAACGCCCCCTTAAAGCAGAACTATATATAAAAAAAAAAAAGTTAAACCCACAAGTGCTTTTTTACCACTACTATTCCTTTATATTGGCTTTTGAAATTTACAGATGCAGACATTTAGAAATTAGATGAAAGGTTTAGCACTGGGAAACACTTTTGGATGGATAAAAAATAGTGCATTTTATATACAACTATATAGATCAGACCAAAATGAAGGACATATAAGGGGGGAAAGAGGGACAGAGGGACATCGCTCCAAATCAGGGACAGTTGGGAGCTATGGTGCAGTGAGACTGGTCCTGGAGCCTCATGGGACGTGTGACATGTCCTAGGAGGCTGCGGCCTGGGGGGAACGGGACAAGTGGCATCTTCCTCACCTCCCCCAAAAAAACTGGCAACTCAGTTACAAGCTGGGGAGAGAAATAATTAGCAGTAATTGACTTATTGAGTGAAGTTCCAATTTAGGCCGGCCATACACGGTTACTGCTGAGCCGGCCAAGATTTAAACCGTTAATGGGCAGGCTGAATGTACCAAGTTGATCGATTGATCAACTTGGGTATAACCAGCCATCCGGATTCCTTTGCGATCATTGCTAGCAGCTGCTATAGACGTTAGCAATAATCACTGTCTTCTCCCGGCGGGGCGGCTTTCCTCGCCCCCCCACCTTGAGAAGACAATTGCTGGCAGGAGGGAATCCCCTGTCTGTGGTAAAGGGGGAATCGTGCAAATTTCTTTCTTGCAACCCGGAAACCCGGTGCAAAGAAATTTGCACTGTGTATGGCCAGCCTTACTTATGCCATCCTCAATGTCATGATGTCACTAGCGGCAGTGGTGTATTTAGGTTTTGTGCTGCCCTAGGCCTGACTGAGCTTGCGCACCCCCTAATTTAAATATGACCCACCCCTTCCTGTCAAGGCCACACCCCTTTCTTTTAAAGATCCGCCCTGTCATCTTCATTGGAGGAGGACAGAGGGACGCCGCGGGAAGAGGACAGAGAGGCATGCAGCATCTTTTCATTTGGTGGGTAAGGGGATATGTGCTGGTTGCTTTGGGAGGGGAGGATCAGACCCCTTCCAAAGCACCCAGCACATATCCCCTTACCCCCCCCCTCCCCTCATCCATGTGTGCATTTGTTATCTGCCCCCTTCCCGGTTACTGTGTCCCCCTCCACTGTAAACTATACACAGTGCTCTTGCACTGAAGTCTTGTCCCTCCTCTGTGGCTCCTTCTCCTCCTGGCTGTGCACCAGGGCCGGACTGGCCTACCGGGATACCGGGAAGATTCCCGGTAGGCTGTCTGCACCTAGTACCCCTGGGGCCGCTTTTGGCTCTGAGCTTGGCTGGCTGGCTGACTGTGTCAGCAAAATACTGAGCAGCGGCGGCCGCCGCCGCACTACCCAATGGCTGTGTGTGCCGCCTCCTCCGATCCGGCGCACCGGCCACAGAACTAAATAGTTATATGCCTCTGTGTGCCTGAGGGGAGGAGCGAACGCCGTGCTGCTCGATTTTCTCTTTGTGACTGGTCCCGTGCGGCGCCAGCACCGCCCACTAATCTGCACGAGGAGAATAGGAGAAGTGAATGGCCCGTGCAGCTGCAGCACAGGAATTAAGGTACAAAAAAAAATATCTCCCTCTCCCCCCTCTCTCTCCCCCCCTCCCCTCCTCTCTCTCCCCCCTCTCTCTCTCTCTCTCTCTCTCTCTCTCCCCCCCTCTCTCTCTCTCCCCCCTCTCTCTCTCTCTCCCCCTCTCTCTCTCTCTCTCTCTCCCCCCCTCTCTCTCTCCCCCCCTCTCTCTCTCTCCCCCCCTCTCTCTCTCTCTCCCCCCCTCTCTCTCTCTCCCTCTCCCCCCCCTCCTCTCTCTCCCCCCTCTCTCTCTCTCTCTCTCTCCCCCCCTCTCTCTCTCCCCCCCTCTCTCTCTCTCTCTCTCTCTCTCTCTCCCCCCCCCCCCTCTTACCCTCTTTCTCTTCCTTTCTCTTCCTTTCTCTCTCTCTCTCCTTTTTTGTGACAGTCACATTTGTCTGCAGTTTGGTCTTCAGGGAGGTGTACAAGTTCATGTTTTGTTCAAGTGCCAGATTATCGTGGAAAAGCTGTATACCATCAAACGCAGCCACTGTACCCATTAAACGCAGCCACTGTGCCCATAAATTGCCGCCACTGTGCCCATCAAACGCAGCCACTGTGCCCATAAATTGCTGCCACTGTGCCCATCAAACGCTGCCATTGTACCCATCAAACACAGCCACTGTACTCAGAAATTGCCACCACTGTGCCAAACGCAGCCACTGTACCCATAAATTGCCGCCACTGTGCCCATTAAACGCAGCCACTGTGCCGATAAATTACCGCCACTGTGCCCATTAAACGCAGCCACTGTGCCATCAAACGCAGCCACTGTGCCATCAAGTGCAGCCACTGTGCCCATAAATTGCCGCCACTGTGCCCATTAAACGCAGCCACTGTGCCATCAAGCGCAGCCACTGTACCCATTAAACGCAGCCACTGTGCCATCAAACACAGCCACTGTACCCATAAATTGCCGCCACTGTGCCCATTAAACGCAGCCACTGTGCCCATAAATTACCGCCACTGTGCCATCAAACGCAGCCACTGTACCCATAAATTGCCGCCACTGTGCCAAACACAGCCACTGTACCCATAAATTGCAGCCACTGTACCCAAAAATTGCCACCACTGTGCCAAACGCAGCCACTGTACCCATAAATTGCCGCCACTGTGCCCATTAAATGCAGCCACTGTGCCAATAAATTACCGCCACTGTGCCATCAAATGCAGCCACTGTGCCATCAAGTGCAGCCACTGTGCCCATAAATTGCCGCCACTGTGCCCATTAAACGCAGCCACTGTGCCATCAAGCGCAGCCACTGTACCCATTAAACGCAGCCACTGTGCCATCAAACGCAGCCACTGTGCCATCAAACGCAGCCACTGTGCCATCAAACGCAGCCACTGTACCCATAAATTGCCGCCACTGTGCCCATTAAACGCAGCCACTGTGCCAATAAATTACCGCCACTGTGCCATCAAACGCAGCCACTGTGCCATCAAGTGCAGCCACTGTGCCCATAAATTGCCGCCACTGTGCCCATTAAACGCAGCCACTGTGCCATCAAGCACAGCCACTGTACCCATTAAACGCAGCCACTGTGCCATCAAACGCAGCCACTGTACCCATAAATTGCCGCCACTGTGCCCATTAAACGCAGCCACTGTGCCCATAAATTACCGCCACTGTACCATCAAACGCAGCCACTGTACCCATCAATTGCCGCCACTGTGCCCATCAAACGCAGCCACTGTACCCATAAATTGCCGCCACTGTGCCAAACGCAGCCACTGTACCCATAAATTGCCACCACTGCGCCAAACGCAGCCACTGTACCCATAAGTAGCCGCCACTGTGCCCATTAAATGCAGCCACTGTGCCAATAAATTACCGCCACTGTGCCATCAAACGCAGCCACTGTGCCATCAAGTGCAGCCACTGTGCCCATAAATTGCCGCCACTGTGCCCATTAAACGCAGCCACTGTGCCATCAAGCGCAGCCACTGTACCCATTAAACGCAGCCACTGTGCCATCAAACGCAGCCACTGTACCCATAAATTGCCGCCACTGTGCCCATTAAACGCAGCCACTGTGCCCATAAATTACCGCCACTGTACCATCAAACGCAGCCACTGTACCCATCAATTGCCGCCACTGTGCCCATCAAACGCAGCCACCGTACCCATAAATTGCCGCCACTGTGTCCATTAAACGCAGCCACTGTGCCCATAAATTACCGCCACTGTACCATCAAACACAGCCACTGTGCCCATTAAACACAGCCACTGTGCCCATTAAACACAGCCACTGTGCCCATAAAACACAGCCACTGTACCCATCAATTGCAGCCAAATGTGCTTTAAAATGCATGGTTTTCCATTTTATGAACAAGAAAATAATGACGTTATGCTGTTGGGCTGGTATAATAATGCTATGGGGCTGGTATGACATTTTTTCCAGGGCTGGTGTTCATTCCCAGTCCGGCCCTGCTGTGTACACTAGAACATTGGAGCTGAGAAGGAGGAGGAGCCGAGGAGTGTGTGTGGCTGACAGTGGGGAGAGAGGTGGCGGCTGCTATGGAAAGCCGATCGCCGCTTGTGGGACCCTGGGTGGCAGATGTCCTGGGTGCCCACGCTAGCGCACTCTGGCTGCCAGTTACCGAAGCTCAGTGCCGGAACTTGTTGTGGGCTCCGGGACAGTGGCGTCACTAGGTTTGGTGTCACCTGGAGCTGTAAAAATTGTGTCATCCCCCTTAATTTTTTGACTGGAGGCCCAGCGTTGGAGCTCATTGTGGCGGTCAACAAGGCCCAGAGGATATCAGGTTAGGCACTTCCTAATGGCTCAGTCCCTGGGAACAGTAATGAATAATGGCCAACAGGCTCTCTTACCAGACCCGGTGAAACCGCAGCAGTGATCCCTCCGGCTGGACGTTCACTCACTCTGGGTTGCCCAGGCTGACTCTGGTCAGTAGTGTAGCATGTCTGTACCCCGGCAGTGGCTTCATCTTTCTCCCCCTCTAGTGGTGCGGGTACAGCGTGGCTCTCTGGTGGTGCGGGTACAGCGTGGCTCTCTGGTGGTGCGGGTACAGCGTGGCTCTCTGGTGGTGCGGGTACAGCGTGGCTCTATGGTGGTGCGGGTACAGCGTGGCTCTATGGTGGTGCGGGTACAGCGTGGCTCTATGGTGGTGCGGGTACAGCGTGGCTCTCTGGTGGTGCGGGTACAGCGTGGCTCTCTGGTGGTGCGGGTACAGCGTGGCTCTCTGGTGGTGCGGGTACAGCGTGGCTCTCTGGTGGTGCGGGTACAGCGTGGCTCTCTGGTGGTGCGGGTACAGCGTGGCTCTCTGGTGGTGCGGGTACAGCGTGGCTCCCTCTTTGGTTTTCCCCCAGCACAGTACTCTCTTTTTCTCCTCTAACACCCCCCCTCAGCAGAGTGCATGCATGCTGGGGGCTGTAGCATGTCTGTGGACACACAGGGGCCGCCACTCTTCAGGGACTACTTTTCCCATGATGCCCCCCAGAGTCTTCTGATTGGCCCTCTGCTGTGGCCAATCATGGGGAGGAAAACAGCAGTCAGGAAGCTGGGCAGCGGCGCAGGGAAACCAATTAGAGCCGCTCTCTCTCTCTTCTCCCTTCGGCTGACAGAAAGGGGAGGGGAGGAGGGGGGGCGAGCGGGGAAGTTCTCTGGTAAATGGAGCAGCAGATCTGTGACAGGGAGAGGAGAGATACGGGGGGCTGTCTGTGTATCTCCCCCGCTCGCCCCCCCTCCCCTTTCTGTCAGCCGAAGGGAGAAGAGAGAGAGAGCGGCTCTAATTGATTTCCCTGCGCCGCTGCCCAGCTTCCTGACCGCTGTTTTCCTCCCCATGATTGGCCACAGCAGAGGGCCAATCAGAGACAGAATCACAGCTTTACGGAGGGGCGGCTTGACGGCACCCGGGACGCCACTGCACTGCACTGCTAAGCTGTACTCCCTGCTGTGCGGGAGTCGGGAAGAGGGCGCCGCTGCCATTTTCGGGGGGGGGGGGCGGCTTTTTGCCGCCCCCCCCCGCACAGTGCCGCCCTAGGCCTGGGCCTTGTTGGCCTAGGCCAAGACACAGCACTGACTAGCGGAACCACAATGTGCAGCGAGTTGTCTCTCACTTTAACTGTTGGATGTTGAAGATTTCAAAGAATTTTATTCGAACCCAAATCTATACTATTCGAAATTCACATTTTGGAAGATGTTATATTATTTCTATTCCATTCTCTTTTATTTGTTTTTTCTGCTCTATTCTTTTATTTTCTGTTCTATTATTTTCCATTAAATTCTACTCTTTTCTATTCTATGCAAATCTATTCTATTCAAATTCAAACTTATTCTATTCCAAATTAGAATTTCGTAAAATGTTTTTTTTTTTATATATATATTCTTTCTATTCTATTTCTATTCTTTTCTATTGTTTATTCTATTTTATTATTCTCTATTGTATTATTTTATTTTCTATTATATTATTTTCTATTCTAATCTATTCCTTTCTATTCTATTCAAAATTTCGGAAGATGTTTCTATTCTTTCTATTCTATTCTATTGTTTTTTTTTCCAATTCTAGTGAATTTTATTTTCTTTTATTTTCTATTCTATTGTTTTCTATTCTATTCAAATTCAAACTTATTCTATTCGAATTTTGGGAAATAGTTATATTCTTTCTATTCTATTATATTCCTTTATTTTCTATTTTATTTTATTCTGTTCTTTTATTTTCTATCCTATTTTGTTCTGTTGTACTCTATTATAGTCTATTCTTTTATTTTCTATTCTATTCTTTTCTATTCTATTATACTCCTCTCTACTCTATTTGTTTATTTCTGTTCAATTTTATTCTCTTCGGAAATTCGAATTTGATTCTAAAACTGTTCGAATTTGATTTGAAAACTATTTGAATTCGAATTTCATCCGAAATGTTGTTTCGTTATTTCAGACTTGTTTAAATTCATTACCATTACAATTCGGAAATTCGGATACATCCGAATTTCTGAATAATGAAAAATTTAGTTGCGAAACAAACCGCACATGTCTAGAGATTAGGACAGCGCTGGATTAGACTGAAGTAGGGGTAAGGTAGGTAATGCAGCCCCTTTGGCTCCATCTGGAATGAGCATTTAATACTTGCAATGCAGGACAGGACCCCAGCAAGGTAAATTTTGTCCAATTCCTGGAGTTGGGTTTTAAGGTCCACGTTAAACATTTCAGCAGGTGTCATGAAGAGTGTTGATAGGAAGGGTGGGCCATTAAAGCCTACATAAACGTACCTGTCTGGTGTAGTAAGCAGGTCCTGATCCTAAAGCACTTCAGTTCCAGGTCACCGGAACCTAAATCCAGCATCAGCTCATGTATGTGGATGCCAACTTCAGCAGAGTCTTTTTTATACTCTAATTTGTTTTAGCTGACAGGAAAGTCTATCTAGACTTTTTTACCACTGCCCACCTACCCTAATGCTCGCCTAATAGACCTAAATGTAAGTTGTGCCTAATAATTTGTATAAACAGGGTTGGGCACATGGGCTGTGAATGATCCCTGATGCCCATTGTCCAGAACAAAATGCCAACTGTAAGCTGTATGGTGAGCCAACAATTGTGTATATAGAAACATGTAGCCAAGCACTGACTTTACGCTATGATGACTCACAATCTACATGGCTTCACTCTTCAAGTTATGCATAACGCAATAGTCCCATTGACGAAACAGCCATATTGCCAGCCAGGCTCTTCTGCCAACAGCACATTAGAAAGCTGGAAGCAAACATCTCAGAGGCACATAGAGACACACTTTTTTTCCCTGTTTTTTTTTTCCATAAAAAAATTGAAATCTTGAAAAAATTTAAATAAATTCAATATGGAGTAGTTTTACAAATTGAGTCATTTTGTTACACTGGGAAGGTGAAATGCAGTGTATATAAAAGTGTTAGCTTGAAATAAAAGTACAGCATATTCAGTAAATAAAGTAAACTTGCTTTTTAAAATTGTATTTTTTATTACAAATGGAATAACAATGACTATATATGATAAGAACATTTTACCTATACAAAAGAACAGGTAACCCCCCCCCCCCCTTCCCTCATAATAATGTAAAGGCTTCTTGCCAATATGCATTTCCAGTTATAGAAAATCCTGATCCAGAAGCATATATTGCTCTATGAAGGAAGAGCTTGATGAGTTTTCTCCTAGTTTTCAGGTGTAATTTTCTCTATAAATGAAAGGATTGTGTATTTTTGCGGGTCATCAGTTTGTAACACTTCCTTACTTGAAGATGTTGCTGGAGAAGAAACATTTTGTGATGATCCAGAAGCAGCAGAAAGTGTTCCTGAAATGAGAACTCTGGAGAAAATAGCTAAGCGCACTTTCGTTTTGGTCCTCATCATTTCATTCCATAAAGTATTTTTAGTGTCTTTAGAGCAGGGGTCTCAAACTGGCCCTCCAGCTGTTGCGAAACTACAAGTCCCATCATGCCTCTGCCTGTGGGAGTCACGCTTGTAACTGTTAGCCTTGCAATGCCTCATGGGACTTCGCAGTTTTGCGACAGCTGGAGGGCCGCCAGTTTGAGACACCCTGCTTTGGAGCACCTCTGGCATGCCAGGATGTGTTTTGTCATTTTGTAGCATTTGGAAAAGAATATTTCTTCTCACAATATTTACAGATTGCAGCTTTGCTCCCAGTAGAAATTGTGCTGTGGAAATGTTTCCAAACTCTAGATGTTGGTCTCATCATTTTACTGAGAGGAGGAAAAGAAAAAACAATTTACTGAACAGACTATAGAGAAACATTATGCTGTGATGGTGGAGATTGGAGAACATTAATAGAAATCATTTAAATATCATAAAGATAAACAAATTTGTCAGACAAATGTACCCTCTACCCTGTCAATTAAAGTGGTTGTAAAGGCAGAAGGCTTTTTATCTTACTTAATGCAGTCTATGCATTAGGATAAACAACCTTCTGTGTGCAGCAGCCCCCCTCAGCCCCCCTAACACTTACCTGAGCCCAATCTCGATCCAGTGATGTTGCAGGAGAGTCTGGGCTGCCCAGGACTCCCCTCCTCCTTGACTGAGACAGCAGAATGGCACCATTGGCTCCCGCTGCTGTCACTCAAAGTCAGTGAGCCAAAGAGGAGATAGAGGGGGCGGGGCCGAACCGTGGCACCGCGTCTGAATGGACACACAGAGCAGTGGCTCGGCTGGGATGCCCCATTGCAAGCAGATTGCTGTGGGGGCACTCGGCAGGAGGGAGGGGCCAGGAGCGCCGGCAAGGGACCCGAGAAGAGGAGGCTCTGGGCTGCTCTGTGCAAAACCATTACACAGGGTAGGTAAGTATAACATGTTTGTTATTTTAAAATAAAAAAAAACTGAGACTTTACTATCACTTTAACCACTTGCCGACCAGCCGCCGTCATTATACTGTGGCAGGTCGGCACGATCCTGCGAACCGTCGTAGCTGTACGTCAGCTCCTTTAAGCGGGGGTGCTGATGCTCGTGGTCGGCGGTCACGATGACCGCCGGCCACGCACGATCGTGGGTACGAGAGGCAGAACAGGGACGTGTGTGTGTAAACACACAAATCCCTGTTCTGTGAGGAGAGGCAGATCGTGAGTTCCTAATAGCTAGGAATCACGATCTGTCATCTCCTATAGTCAGACCCCTCCCCCCACAGTTAGAACACACAGTCAGGGCACACAGTTAACCCCTTGATCGCCCCCTAGTGTTAACCCCTTCCCTGGCAGTGACATTTACACAGTAATCAGTGCATTTTTTTTAGCACTGATCGCTGCATAATTGTCAATGGTTTAAAAAATGTGTCAAAAGTGTCAGATATGTCTGCCATAATGTCGCAGTCCCAATAAAAATCGCAGATCGCCGCCATTACTAGTAAAAAAGAATAATAATGATAATAAAAATGCCATAAATCTATCCCCTATTTTGCAGACGCTATAACTTTTGCACAAACCAATTAATATACGCTTATTGCGATTTTTATTACCAAAAATATGTGAAAGAATACATATCGGCCTAAACTTAGAAAACATTTTTTTTTAAAAATTGGGGATGTTTATTAGAAGCAAAAAAGTACAAAATATTGTGTTTTTTTTTTTCATTGTCGCTTTCTTTTTGTTTATAGCGCAAAAAATAAAAACCGCAGAGATGATCAAATACCACCAAAAGAAAGCTCTATTTGTGGGGAAAAAGGACGTCAATTTTGTTTGAGTACAACATTGCACGACCGCGCAATTGTCAGTTAAAGCGACACAGCGTCGATTCGCAAAAAATGGCCTGGTCATTGAGCAGCCAAATTTTTCGGGGCTGAAGTGGTTAAGGCCTGAAAGGACAGAAACATCATCAACTGTATCCCAATCATCGCCCAACTGTAGGAAGTACAAGATGGCGCCCACAAGCAAACTTCACAGGGGCCTTTCCCCTACAGTGCCCCCTAGTTGCAGAAATACACATTTCTCTTGTTTGAGAACTGCATTGAGACCTACTATGTTACTTGAACTGTATTACAGGATTTGCTTGTCTTCATCTAAAAGAACTTTCATTAAGGTCTCCATGTTATAAAGTTTGAATATCATGTCACAGATTTATTATTTATCATCGTAAAAGATCATATTCCATGCTTCTTTTTTTTTTTTCAATTTTCCTGAAAAAAAAAAAATGCTTTAAAATGTATACCGAAAACAATGTTTTTTTCCCCCAATTTTTTCACTTTTTTCCAGGCCTTTCCATCTCTAGATGCACCTTAACAAATGCATAGTACAAAGTAGGGCTGTCTACACTCCAGTTGTCCAGCAATCTGAATTGGAAACTGCCAGCCACTCAGCACCCCCATGCTCTCTTGACAGCATCAGGGCACAGATGAAGAGTTTCTAAGTCAGGCTTTGCAGTCACAAGATGTAGACAGCATGGGGAGAGGGGGGAGTGAGCGGTATTGTGTCACTGGTAAATGGCTGTCAGTTTCCAATTCTGATTGCTAGACAACTGGAGTGGATAGTCAAACATCGTGCTATGAATTTATCAAAGTTCATGTGTCCAAACTATAATTCTAGGGTGAACTTCTGCTGTCTTATTACGAGAATTTAATAGTTTGTACCAGGGCTGGTGCAAGGATTTTTTACACCCTAGGCGAAACCTCATTTTGCCGCCCCCCCTTGGCTCCACCCCTGACTCTACCCCCTTTTCCCAGCCCATGTATACCCCACCTTTTTAATGAAGCGCCCATCAAATGCATCCCACTAGCACCCATCAAATGCAGCCTCACCAGCGCCCATCAAATGCAGCCTCACCAGTGCCCCTCAAATGCAGCCTACCAGCGCCTATCAATGCAGCCTCACCAGCGCCCAGCAAATGCAGCCTTATCAGCGCCCATCAATGCAGCCTACCAGCGCCCCTCAAATGCAGCCTACCAGCGCCCATCAATGCAGCCTACCAGCGCCCATCAATGCAGCCTCAACAGCCCCCATCAAATGCAGCCTACCAGCGCCCCTCAAATGCAGCCTACCAGCGCCCATCAATGCAGCCTCACCAGCTTCCATCAAATGCAGCCTCACCAGCTTCCATCAAATGCAGCCTCACCAGCGCCCAGCAATGCAGCCTTACCAGCGCCCATCAATGCAGCCTACCAGCGCCCATCAAATGCAGCCTCACCAGCGCCCATCAAATGCAGTATCACCAGCGCCCATCAATGCAGCCTGCCAGCGCTTATCAATGCAGCCTACCAGCGCCCATCAATGCAGCCTCACCAGCGCCCATCAAATGCAGCCTACCAGTGCCCATCAATGCAGCC
Organism: Aquarana catesbeiana; assembly: GCF_042186555.1. Taxonomy (NCBI): domain Eukaryota; kingdom Metazoa; phylum Chordata; class Amphibia; order Anura; family Ranidae; genus Aquarana; species Aquarana catesbeiana. The sequence continues at coordinate 608,800,686 of NC_133328.1, read as the reverse complement.
TCACCAGCGCCCATCAATGCAGCCTCACCAGCGCCCAGCAAATGCAGCCTTACCAGCGCCCATCAATGCAGCCTGCCAGCGCCCATCAAATGCAGCCTACCAGTGCCCTTCAATGAATGTTTGCTTGCTTCCATTCATTCAGGAGTCGGGACACAGACACAGTACTCTGCCGTTGCTGCGCCTCTGACACTATGGGGGATATTTACTAAAGGCAAATCCACTTTGCACTGCAAATGCACTTGGAAGTAAAGTCACTGTAGATCCGAGGGGGATATGCATGGAAAATAAAAAACAGCATTTTAGCTTGCACATGATTGGATGATAAAATCAGCAGAGCTTCCACTCATTTCAGATCTACCCCCTTAGATTTAGAGCGACTGTACTTCCAAGTGCACTTTCAGTGCACTTTCAAGTGCACTTGTAGTGCAAAGTGTATTTACCTTTTGTAAATAACTCCCTATGTGCAAATGAAGCGGCGGCTGCCTGCTGATGCTGAGACTTAGTTGCTTGCTGCAGATTGAAGAGAGTAGGAACACCAGTGCCCGGGCTCCCTAGGCAGCAGGGCGCCCTAGGCGGCTGCCTACTTTGCCTAGTGGTAGCACCAGCCTTGGTTTGTACCAGCCCTTGCCAATGTCGCCTTTGCTGGAGAACTTGGTCTACATTTAAATGAGGAGAAACATTATATGTAGCATATATTTATATACAGAATACTGTCATATACACATCCGTGGTTTGGATTAAAGTGTATATAAAAATTTACAATAAAGAAATACTGTACAAAGGTTGACACAAGAATACTTTTTGAATGCTAAAAGCATGGAGCATATATTGTAAGATTGTACCCTATTTAGAATTTTGTAGCACAGAACATTAAACCTTCTCTTCCAGGAATAGGTCTGATATCAGAAAGCCGCAGCTCGTTCAGCGGGATTGTAAAGTGACAAAGCTGTTTTTGACTTAAGGTGTTGCAGAATTAGAGAATTGATGGATTGCTATAGGAGATGGTGAAGTCTTCTGCCATAGAACATGGGAACTAAATCCTGACTTAATTGACGACATCATGTTGAGAAATGGAGACGGGAGCTGCTCACAAATGAGCCACTTGGGTAATGTAAACACTTTCAATATTTCATCCAAGTGCAGAGAGAGTGAGGATATAAGATTGCGCTGCAGGAATAAGAACATCTCTGTTATATGTCTATGAATACAGAGAAAAAAGAAAACAGAAAGGCCCTCAGCACTTTATCTGCAAATGGTAAGTCTTTTGTAGCACCCTCCTAGGAAGCTGCTAAGTTGTCAGGTACATTTTGTACAGAAAATTATTTTATTAAAAGGTATCAGGTACATAAATACGGTACATAGCTGTGTGATCCAACAAAGAAAAACCATAGGTACATCATTTAAATATTCCATATCATTAAACACGAGCCTTGTGGTTACAATGGAATTAGGACTCCATACATGGCTGCCATGAGAATAGGATAGGAATAAAGGGAGAGGGGGAGGGGTAGAAGAGGGAGGGATGGGGAACGAGAAGGAATAAGGCCCCCAGTTGTCAGATAAATTTAGTTCTTTTTGCATTCCCTTGTAATCAGTGGAGCAGTTGCTGATTGCTTTGGACTGATCGGGGAACCACAGGCTGCAAGCTTAATTGCTTCTCGCTGCCTTCCAAGGAGTGGAGCAGGTCAAATAAGTATAGATATATTAATAGAGTCTCAGACAATCCCTGGGGAGGTGTGCTCAGTAGGTGGCTGCAGTGACACTCTCCGCTTTAACCAAACATTAATATGATACAGAGCCACCTAGTGGCAAAGTAGCTAACTGCACCTGCCTACAAGTGTATACCCAGCTTTAGCTCCAGAGTCATGCTCCCCTTACCCTAAGGTTATTATAAATCTTTCATACGCAAGCTAGCACAACCACTCACATCCCCATTCCTGAGGTCTCCCAGTCATATTTTATGTTTTTTTAAATGTAACTATGTAGCTCCTGTGTCCATCATATGCAGCCTCTGTGCCCATCATATGCAGCCTGTGCCCATCATATGTAGCCTCTGTGCCCATCATATGCAGCCTCTGTGCCAATCATATGCAGCCTCTGTGCCCATCATATGCAGCCTCTGTGCCCATCATATGTAGCCTCTGTGCCCATCATATGCAGCCTCTGTGCCCATCATATGCAGCCTCTGTGCCCATCATATGCAGCCTCTGTGCCCATCATTTGTAGCCTCTGTGCCCATCATATGTAGCCTCTGTATCCATCATATGTAGCCTGTGCCCATCATATGTAGCCTCTGTGCCCATCATATGCAGCGTGTGCCCATCATATGTAGCCTCTGTGCCCATCATATGCAGCGTCTGCCCATCATATGCAGCCTCTGGCCCATCATATCTAGCCTCTATGCCCATCATATGCAGCCTCTGTGACCCCCCGCTCGCCGTCTGACCACCACACACTTACCCTATCCTGGTGGCGGGTGATGGCGGCGAGCTGTGGGACATGCAGCAGGTGACGGTGTGGGGCTCCTGTGTCCTCCATGGCTCTCTGTCCTCCCGTTCTTCCATTCTGTTAGGCATCCAATCAATTGGCTGAGAGGTGGTTCAGTGTTAGAAAAGCAAATATTCATCTGCTTTGCTAACACACCTGGGTGAACTGCGAGTGCAATGCTCTGCGCTTGCAGCTCACCTTTTTGAAGCCTATTAGAGCCTATGGCTCTAATCAGGTGCTTCAAAAAAAAAAACCCTGCCACTGGAATTCAGGTGCCCGGCGTCTGAAAAGAGGCCGGATGCCTGAATAGGGGGTGGCTACAGTGGCCATGGATAGAGTCATGCATTGCATGACTCTATCCATTTTACATGGAGGGGGTGACTGGAGAGAGGGGGTGGTGCCCGTGCGCCCTTAATGGACGCACCGCCACTGCTCCGTAGAGTTCAATATTGAGTCGGCTCACCCTTTGCAGCTATAACAGGTTCAACTCTTCTGGGAAGGCTGTCCACAAGGTTTAGGAGTGTGTCTATGGGAATGTTTGACCATTCTTCCAGAAGCGCATTTGTGAGGTCAGGTACTGATGTTGGACGGGAAGGCCTGGCTCACAATTTCCGCTCTAATTCATCCCAAGGGTGTTCTATTGGGGTGAAGTCAGGACTCTGTGCAGGCCAGTCAAGTTCCTCCACCCTAAACTCACTCATGCATGTCTTTATGGGCCTTGCTTTGTGCACTGGTCCAAATCATTTGGTGGAGGGGGGGTTATGGTGTGGGGTTGTTTTTCAGGGGTTGGGCTTGGCCCCTTAGTTCCAGTGAAGGGAACTCTTAAGCATACCAAGATATTTTGGACAATTTCATGCTCCCAACTTTGTGGGAACAGTTTGGGGATGGCCCCTTCCTGTTCCAACATGACTGCACACCAGTGCACAAAGCAAGGTCCATAAAAGACATGGATGAGCGAGTTTGGGGTGGAAGAACTTGACTGGCCTGCACAGAGTCCTGACCTCAACCCGATAGAACACCTTTGGGATGAATTAGAGCAGAGACTGCGAGCCAGGCCTTCTTGTCCAACATCAGTGCCTGACCTCACAAATGCACTTCTGGAAGAATGGTCAAACATTCCCATAGACACACTCCTAAACCTTGTGGACAGCCTTCCCAGAAGAGTTGAAGCTGTTATAGCTACAAAGGGTGGGCCAACTCAATATTGAACCCTACGGACTAAGACTGGGATGCCATTAAAGTTCATGTGCGTGTAAAGGCAGGTGTCCCAATACTTTTGGTAATATAGTGTATATGGCTTATTCTTAGAACTGTCCACTCTGCCCCTGTATTACACCAGCACTTTATTCTCTTCCCTGCCCATTGCAGTGGTGATTAAAGCAGCAGCGTTCATAATCATAATCCAATTTCTCATTGTTCTGCTTCAGTAGATAAGGATAACTCTGCTTCCACCAGGCATCGACCTCTCGGCTTGAGAATGAACACTGGAAGATTTTCATCTACTGACGGAGATATTTGGAGCGTTTGATATACAGAAGTCTTTGTAGCATTGTACATCTGCCATAGAGAGCTGCAGTCAGAGATTGTGGGTATTCTTTGATTGTATTGCAGTTGTAAGCTGCACTTTGAAAAAGATGGCACAGGGAAAAAGCAGCCGGTTATATTGGTGTATATTAACCACTTCAGCCCCAGAAGATTTTACCCCCCTTCCTGACCAGAGCACTTTTTGCGATTCGGCACTGCGTCGACAATTGCGACATTGTACCCAAACAAAATTGACGTCCTTTTTTTCCCACAAACAGAGCTTTCTTTTCCTGGTATTTAATCGCCTCAGTGTTTTTTTTTTTTTTGAGCTATAAAAAAAAAAAGAGCAATAATTTTGAAAAAAACGCATTATTTTTTCCTTTTGCTATAATAAATATCCCCCAAAATCTATGAAAAAAAGCTATTTTTTTTCCTCTGTTTAGGCCGATATGTATTCTTCTACGTATGTTTGGTAAAAAAAAAAAAAAAACGCAATAAACGTATATTGATTAGTTTGCACAAAATTTATAGCGTTTAAAAAATAGGGGATAGTTTTATGGCATTCATTTTAATTAATTTTTTTTTTTTATTAGTAATGGCGGCGATCTGCGATTTTTATCGGGACTACAACATTATGGCGGACAGATCGGACACTTTTGACACTATTATGGGACCATTATCATTTATACAGCGATCAGTGCGATTAAAAATGCATCGATTACTGTGTATATGACACTGGCAGGGAAGGGGTTAACTACTAGGGGACAGTGAAGGGGTTAAATGTGTCCTAGGGGAGTGATTCTAACCACTGACATGACAGAGATCACCGCTCCCGATGACAGAGCAAAAAGGAAATTCCCCTATTGGTGGACTTTAAAGGCACGTATATATAAATATAAGAGAAGATTTGTAGTATATAGAAAAAGCATTTATTCATATTAAAGACATTTCTTTAAAAAAAATTATATCAACAACAATGTGACTATAGCGAACAATAAAAGGAATGCGGTTGTGCATATATACATATGTTGGACATTGATACCAATATATTTGCACCCGACGCGTTTCGGAGAGAATTGAGCCTCCTTCTTCAGGGGTGGGTGTGGGTTAGATCAAGGATTTCTAGATTGGAGATAATGTATTTAACAAAGAAATCATAAGTACGTATATATCTCAGGTTTTCACAAATAAAGATACATATCATGTATACATTACACTCACATTGGTAATATGTAGCTTGATTTTGCATTCCAAACACAAAGTTAAAAACAGAAACGCACCCGACGCGTTTCGGAGAGAATTGAGCCTCCTTCTTCAGGGGTGGGTGTGGGTTAGATCAAGGATTTCTAGATTGGAGATAATGTATTTAACAAAGAAATCATAAGTACGTATATATCTCAGGTTTTCACAAATAAAGATACATATCATGTATACATTACACTCACATTGGTAATATGTAGCTTGATTTTGCATTCCAAACACAAAGTTAAAAACAGAAACGCAGGCACTGTCAGCCCAAACGGTGTGCTTCTTCCAATTGCGATCAATACGGGTTTGTAATCATACCCAAGGTATTAGTGTTGCATGTGTATCAACAGATGACTAAGTAGGGGGTATGTGGATAGGTTTACTTCCTCATATACTAGAGGAAAATGCCCGTAAATCTGGGGCATAGATAGGTGTTGGATCTGAGGTTCCACTGAGGCCAGATGCGAGTCCTGTAAAATGTGAAAATGTAGAGATGTATGGTAACCAATACATAGTTTCAAGTGTAGTTTGTTTGTAGAAAAGAAGGGGGTACAACATACCTAATCCTGCCAATGTAGGAAATTCAAAAAAGAGTCGGGGGAGTGGTTGGTATATATTATATGTACCAGGTGGCTGAAAGAGAGTGGTATAGAGGGGGAAAGAAGATGAATAATATATCCGATTCGGGGTTATAGACAATACAAAAAATAATTTTTTTTTATATATATCTCTAGGGGGTTACTCTAGTCTAGATATGTCTGGATTGTCTTAAACGAGATGGTAATAGTGAATTAAATATAAAATAAATTATAAATCAGTGAAAAAAAAAAAAAAAAAAATGACAGAGAGCAGTGATCTCTATCCTGTCACTAGGCAGAACAGGGAAATGCTTCGTTTACAAAAGCATCTCTCCATTCTACCTCTCCGTGACACGATCCCGGGCACCTGTCAGACATCGAGTCCGTGGGACCCGCGGTCACAGAGAATGCGGCGGGCACTTCTTAAAGGGGGCGTACCTGTACGCCCTTTTGCCCACCAGTGCCATTCTGCCGACGTAAATCAGCGTGCGCCGGTCGGGAAGCGGTTAAACCGATTTTCCACTTTTAGGGTTTATTGTCTGCATGGTGACTGCATACTCAGACCAACATAAGGGGAACCCTTTGCCTTGTTTTACTCCCTTTCCGTTTGGTCTCATGCCAACCGTTCACCATATTTGGTACTTCCAGATATGGGTGAATAGAATCACACACTCATTGGCCACTTTATTAGGTACACCTTGCTAGTACCGGGTTGGACCTCCTTTTGCCTTCAGAACGGCCTTCATTCCTTGTGGCATAGATACAACAAGGTGTTGGAAACGTTCCTCAGAGATTTTGGTCCATAGTGACATGATAGCATCACGGAGTTGGTGCAGATTTGTGGGCTGCACAGCCATGATGGGAGTCTCCCGTTCCACCACATCCCAAAGGTGCTCTATTGGATGAGATCTGGTGACTGTGGAGGACATTGGAGTACAGGGACCTCATTGTCCAGTGGTGAGATGATTGGAGCTTTGTGAAATGGTGCATTATCCTGCTGGAAGGAGCCATCAGAAGATGAGGACACTGTAGTCATAAAGGGATGGACATGGTCAGCAACAATACTCAGGTAGGCCGTGGTGTTTAAACGATGATCAATTAGTACTAAAGGGGCCCAAAGTGTGCCAAGAAAAAAACCCCCACCCCACCATTACACCCCCACCACCAGCCTGAACAGATACAATACAGGATAGATCCATGTCTTCATGTTGTTTATGCCAAATTCTGACCCTACCATCTGAATGTCACAACTGAAATCGAGACTCATCAGACCAGGCAATGTTTTTCCAATCTTCTATTGTCCAATTTTGATGATCCTGTGCGAATTGTAGTCTCAGTTTTCTGTTTTTAGCCTACAGGAGTGGCCCCCGGTGTGGTCTTTTACTGCTGTAGCCCATCTGCTTCAAGGTTCGACGTGTTGTGCGTTCAGAGATGGTATTCTGCATGCCTTGGTTGTAACGAGTGGTTATTTGAGTTACTGTTGCCTTTTTATCATCCTGAACCAGTCTGCCCATTCTCCTCTGATCTCAACAAGGCATTTTCATCCACACAACGGCCGCTCACTGGATATTTTCTCTTTTTCGGACCATTCTCTGTAAACCCGAAATATGGTTGTGTGGGGAAAATCCCAGTAGATCAGCAGTTTTTAAAATACTCAGACCAGCCCGTCTGGCACCAACATCCATGCCACGTTCAAAGTCACTTTAGACATGTGCAATTCGTTTCGAATTTGTTTTTTAATGAATTTCAAAAAATTAATTAGTTCGGAAATATCCGAGTTAACGAAAACCGTTTAACTAATTTTTCCGAAAATTCATAAACACAAATATTCGAAAATTCACACATTTGAATATTCGAACATTCGGGAATTCAAAAATCCAGAATTTTGGAAATTTGAAAATCCAAAAATAAGAATGAAAGTTGTAAAGAATGAAAATCCGAAAATTCAAAAAACCTGAAGATTCGAAAATCTAAAATAATAACTAACTGATAATAACTTGACTATTGCTAACTATTAAATTATAGGTATTGGAATTTCCTTTCAAATTTGGCTGTTAGTGAACGTAACAAATACAAATTTATCCGAAGTTACAAATTATCTGAAGTTACGAAATGACGAATGCCATATCTAAACAAATGGAACGTAGCAAATTAATAATAATAAATAACAATAATAATAATAATAAAAGCTTTGTATTATTATTATTAATAATTTATTCCGTTCCATTTGTTTAGATACAGCATTCGTTATTTCGGATAATTCGTAACTTCGGATAAATTTGTATTTGTTATGATCTCTAACAGCCAAATTTGAAAGGAAATTCCAATACCTATAATTTAATAGTTAGTTATTATCAGTTAGTTATTATTTTGAATTTTCGGATTTCTTTCTTATTTTTGGATTTTTGGATTTTCAAATTTCTGGATTTTCACACTTTTGGATTTTTGAATTTACGAATTTCGATTATAACGAATGACTCGATAAACGGAAAAAACCCCCCAAAAAAACGTGATGAAACGAAAACGAACACATTTTTCGGCAGTGCACACTTATGCCGCGTACACACGATCGCACATTCCGACAACTAAATCCATGTTTTTTTTCCGACGGATGTTGGTTTAAACTTGTCTTCCATACACACGGTTACACAAATGTTGTAAGAACACGGTGACGTACAACACGTACAACGAGGTGAGAAAAATTAAGTTCAATAGCCAGTGCGGCTCTTCTGCTTGATTCCGAGCATGCGTGGAATTTTGTGCGTCAGAATTGTGTACACGCGATCAGATTTTCCGACAACGGATTTTGTTGTCGGAAAATTTGAGATACAGATCTCACATTTTGTTTGTCGGAAATTCCGACAGAAAATGTCCGATGGAGCCTACACACGGTCGGAATTTCCGACAACAAGTTCCCATCGAACATTTCCCGTCGGAAAATCCGACCGCGTGTACGCGGCATAAGTCTCCCTTCACTCTGAAACCCGTTCTGCATTCAGATTGCACTTCAGAGGCTACGGAAGGCAGGGCAATGCCTCCTGGTTTTAACTCCACTGTGGCCGACAAATGTGCCGCAACCGCGTGCTTTGCACACAGTTGTAGGGCATTTGAAGCGCTTCCCCGTTTGCTAGAGGGTGTGCTGCCTGTTGATTGCTACATGTTGGGTAAAGTTTGCCGTGGGAAAGAAGCAAAGTATCGCCAGGGCCGTCTTTAATATTAATTGGACCCTGGGCAAAACTTTTCTTGGGGCCCCCCCATGCAGTTTCGCTCTCCACCTGCTCTGAGACATACAATAAATAGCAGCTAGACTCAAAATCAGTTTACTGAATCAGATCAGACAGCTATTGTGATTGGTTGCCAGAGGTTACAGTGTATCATTACCGCTCACTGACTGGTTGCTAGAGGTTACAGCACACATTACGGCTCACTGATTAGTTGCTAGAGGTTACAGCACATGATTTCTGCTTGTTGATTGGTTGCTAGAGAATACTGTGGATATGACCTCAGGGGGGCATGCTATACATATCAATGCCGATGGCCGCCGCTATTTACATATGACTGCCACAGATATTTACATATGAATGACAGTAATTTACATGTAAACACAGGGTCTGCGGGTGAGCCATCTGTACACAACAATAGGGCAGAGCTGGGCAGCATTAGTAGCAGCACTTCACACTGAGATATTGGGACATAGCACAGGGCTAAAACCTCAAGGGACGCGGGAATTTAAACCAGGATAGTTGGCAAGTATGAGGCAGCTGCTTTGGGCCCCACAACAATGACAGGGCCCAGGGCAGCTGCCCCTTTTGCCCTGCCTTAAAAACGGCCCTGAATATTGCGACTGCTGCATGTAAATACTCCGCATCTGCTGCCTATTGCAGCTTAAGGGGGTTGGCCCCCCCAACCGCACTTCTAAATGAAGCTTTATTGTAGATGACAGGTGGTCATCAGCCATGAGATCATCAGTGCTAGCGCTCTGATGGATTGGAAAGGGGAGAAGAAACATATTGATGATATGGTAGACAAGGCCAATGTACATCACACACTCATACTTCCTCACTTACTGCTTTCTCAGCTCCAGGAAGTCTGTGTTGGACACACTGCATAACAATATGTGTTTCCCTGTCCAAGCCCCTACATTTCATACATTCCAGTGATCAGCACTCACAGCTCTTGGATGAATACCTCTGCCTATGATAATATTTATGCAACCAAAATAGTCATCAAATGGAAAGAAACTTTGACCAATGCTTACTGTATATGACTTGTTCCTACACATACCTCCCAACTTTTTGAGATGGGAACGAGGGACACCTATAAGCAAAAGTATGTAGGCATAGGACACGCCCCCTGCCATGCCCCCTTAACCACTTCAATACAGGGCATGCTCACCCCCTTCCTGCCCAGGCCAATTTTCAGTTTTCAGCGCTGTCGCATTTTGAATGACAATTGCGCGGTCATGCAACGCTGTACCCAAATGAAATTTTTATCATTTTTTCCCCACAAATAGAGCTTTCTTTTGGTGGTATTTGATCACCTCTGCGGTTTTTATTTTTTGCGCTATAAACAAAAAAATAGTGACAAGTTTGGAAAAAACACAATATTTTTTACTTTTTGCTATAATAAATATCCCAATTAAAAAAAAAAAAACAATTTTTTTCCTCAGTTTAGGCCGATACTTATTCTTCTACATATTTTTGGTAAACAAAATCGCAATAAGTGTTTATTGATTGGTTTGCACACAAGTTATAGCGTCTACAAAATAGGGGATAGTTTTATGGCATTTCTATTATTTTTTTCTTTTTTTTACTAGTAATGGCGGCGATCAGCGATTTTTTTTTTTTTTTTATGGTGACTGCGACATTATGGTGGACACATCGGACACTTTTGACACTATTTTGGGACCATTCACATTTATACAGCGATCAGTGCTATAAAAATGCACTGATTACTGTATAAATGTCACTGACAGGGAAGTGGTTAACACTAGGGGGCGATCAAGGGGTTAAATGTGTTACCTAGGGAGTGATTCTAACTGTAGGGGGAGGGGACTCACAAGGGGAGGAGAACGATCAGTGTTCTTCTGTACTGGGAACACACGATCGATCTCCTCTCCACTGACCGGATGTGGATCTGTGTGTTTACACACACAGATCCACAATCCTGCTATGTTATCGGGCAATCGCGGGTGCCCGGCGGACATCGCGGAAGCACAGGTGTTCA